>NW_027140786.1:7500-32500 GCF_036365525.1 Heterodontus francisci
TGCGGGGGTGACTTTGCGAAGGCTAGCAGTGGGCAGAACCGGTTTATGATTTGCCCCCGTCGTCAGATTGACAAAGAGTCTGGTTAATCAGTTGTCCAAATGTTGTAAATTGGTTAATGAGTTGTCACTTCAACTTTTGGCCGCGGTTGGCTGCAATGAGTCTTGCCGGGCTTAATAGTCGGCGTGGGGGTGAATTTGCGAAGGTGGCCGTGTTTGTATGCATGTTTGCCGGCGTGTTTAGGAAGGTTGGGTGGGTGGGTGGTTGTGTGGGCGCCGTGGTCTGAGGGCACATCCTGTGGGATGTGGGAGGCGGGGGAAGGAGAGCGCCCTTGGTGCGTGTGTCTAGGCGATGCATTGCGGAAGGATGGGCGGGTGGGGCCGGGCGTGTGGGTTCCCGACTTATCGGTGAACCATTTGCTACTGCGGGGCCAAAGCAAAAGGGAAAGCATAAGGGCGCAGGCTGCCCTCTGCGGGACAGGTCCGGCCCTGACGCCGGTTTACGATTTCTCCGGTAAAGCACCTGTCGGGTGGCGACCGGAGGGTCTTTGCAGGGCCTGGATCTCCGAGCCCGTGGGACAGGCGGGAAAGGGTGGCGGCAGCCGGTTGAAGTCCCGACCCTGGGCAGCCTCCCGGTCTTACCTCCATAACTTCGGCGGGGAGGGAGGTCCGATCCCCGCGCGGTCGACGGCAGGCGGTAGGGCTCGGAGGGGCGCGGCCTGGTCCGCGAGTGCCCCGGCGCCGCCCCTCTGCCCGTCCGAGGGACAGTAGGAAATGGCCATACCGCTTTCCGGCCGATTGCCGCCGGACGTCCGGCCGCATTCGCTCGGTCTGCGCGGCCGGCGGTAGCCGGGGGCGAGGGGCATCGGGCGGTGGCGGAACCAGGCCGGCCCGACCGCTGGGGGCCGCCCGGGCGACGTTTGAATCTGTCGGGTCGGACCGCCGAATCCCGCGGGATTTCGGGATCGAATCTGCGGGTGGAATCGGCACCTCGTCCCGCTGTCCGGTTCCCCCCCGTCGACTGCAACGGGTTTCCGAGGCCCGTCGGTCAGGCGCGGTTCGCTCCGCAATCCGCCGGCCGATCGGCACCGGGCGGGGCTCTACGGAAAGAGGGGACCCTCCGGCGTCGAGTGCCGGCGCACCGACCCCGCAGGCTGACCGGGAAGGTGAAGACTCACCCCGCTGAATGCCCGGCCCCGGGCACCCTCCGGCGCCGGGGCCATAACTTCGGGGAGGGAGGTCCGAGCTCCGCGCGGTCGACGGCAGGTGAAAGGGGCCGGTGCGCCGCGGAAGGCGACAGCAGTCCCGTCAGGCTGCACCTCTGCTCGGGCGAACGGCGTCAGGAAAAGGGGAGAGCACTTCCCCACCGATAGCTCCGGAACGCCCGGACCCATTGGCCCGCGGCAGCGGTGGCTGCTAGAGGGCCTCCGGCGCCGTCAGCCGGGGTACGTCCCAGGCCGGCCGGACGGCGGGCAGCCGGAGGCAACGGCCTGGAACGGAGCCAGACTTGAGTCGTTCCGTGCCGTGGGCAAAAAGGCAGGGCTGCGGGTCAGCGCAGTTTGGCAAACCTAGCCGCAAGTGCGGGAAGGGCGGAGGAGCACACGGACGCCGCCTTCCCAAACTGAGCCCAAAGTGCCCAGGCATGCCCCCTTGATCTCGCCTAATCAGTGAGCCCAAAATAATTTCAGAGTGTGGAAACCTTATCCAAAAAGGTCGAAAAGAACGGCCAGAGATCAAGTCCGAAAGGGGAAATCAGTAACAAGCAAGCAGAGTAATCATTAACCAAAAAGCGCAAAATTATGTTAAAAGTGTGAAATCATTAACCAAAAACTCGAAAATAATGTCCAGAGACCAAGTCCGAAAGGGCAAATGGTTAACCAGTAAGCAGAGTAATCATTAACCAAAAATCGCAAAAGTAAGTAAAAAGTATGAAATCATTAACCAAAAATCGCAAAAGTAAGTAAAAAGTGTGAAATCATTAACCAAAAACTCGAAAATAATGTGCAGAGACTAAGTCCGAAAGGGCAAATGGTTAACCAGTAAGCAGAGTCATCATTAACCAAAAATCGCAAAAGTAAGTAAAAAGTGTGAAATCATTAACCAAAAATCGCAAAAGTAAGTAAAAAGTGTGAAATCATTAACCAAAAACTCGAAAATAATCTCCAGAGACTAAGTCCGAAAGGGCAAATGGTTAACCAGTAAGCAGAGTAATCATTAACCAAAAATCGCAAAAGTAAGTAAAAAGTGTGAAATCATTAACCAAAAATCGCAAAAGTAAGTAAAAAGTGTGAAATCATTAACCAAAAACTCGAAAATAATGTCCAGAGACTAAGTCCAAAAGGGCAAATGGTTAACCAGTAAGCAGAGTAATCATTAACCAAAAAGCGCAAAAATATGTTAAAAGTGTGAAATCATTAACCAAAAACTCGAAAATAATGTGCAGAGACTAAGTCCGAAAGGGCAAATGGTTAACCAGTAAGCAGAGTAATCATTAACCAAAAATCGCAAAAGTAAGTAAAAAGTGTGAAATCATTAACCAAAAACTCGAAAATAATCTCCAGAGACTAAGTCCGAAAGGGCAAATGGTTAACCAGTAAGCAGAGTAATCATTAACCAAAAATCGCAAAAGTAAGTAAAAAGTGTGAAATCATTAACCAAAAACTCGAAAATAATGTCCAGAGACCAAGTCCGAAAGGGCAAATGGTTAACCAGTAAGCAGAGTAATCATTAACCAAAAATCGCAAAAGTAAGTAAAAAGTGTGAAATCATTAACCAAAAATCGCAAAAGTAAGTAAAAAGTGTGAAATCATTAACCAAAAACTCGAAAATAATCTCCAGAGACTAAGTCCGAAAGGGCAAATGGTTAACCAGTAAGCAGAGTAATCATTAACCAAAAATCGCAAAAGTAAGTAAAAAGTGTGAAATCATTAACCAAAAATCGCAAAAGTAAGTAAAAAGTGTGAAATCATTAACCAAAAAGTCGAAAATAATCTCCAGAGACTAAGTCCAAAAGGGCAAATGGTTAACCAGTAAGCAGAGTAATCATTAACCAAAAATCGCAAAAGTAAGTAAAAAGTGTGAAATCATTAACCAAAAACTCGAAAATAATGTCCAGAGACTAAGTCCGAAAGGGCAAATGGTTAACCAGTAAGCAGAGTAATCATTAACCAAAAGGCGCAAAAGTAAGTAAAAAGTATGAAATCAGTAACCAAAAAGCGCAAAAATATGTTAAAAGTGTGAAATCATTAACCAAAAAGTCGAAAATAATCTCCAGAGACTAAGTCCGAAAGGGCAAATGGTTAACCAGTAAGCAGAGTAATCATTAACCAAAAATCGCAAAAATATGTTAAAAGTGTGAAATCATTAACCAAAAACTCGAAAATAATGTGCAGAGACTAAGTCCGAAAGGGCAAATGGTTAACCAGTAAGCAGAGTAATCATTAACCAAAAAGGGCAAAAGTAAGTAAAAAGTATGAAATCATTAACCAAAAAGCACAAAATTAAGTTAAAAGTGTGAAATCATTAACCAAAAAGTCGAAAATAATGTCCAGAGACCAAGTCCGAAAGGGCAAATGGTTAACCAGTAAGCAGAGTAATCATTAACCAAAAATCGCAAAAGTAAGTAAAAAGTATGAAATCATTAACCAAAAAGGGCAAAAGTAAGTAAAAAGTATGAAATCATTAACCAAAAATCGCAAAAGTAAGTAAAAAGTATGAAATCATTAACCAAAAATCGCAAAAGTAAGTAAAAAGTATGAAATCATTAACCAAAAAGCACAAAATTAAGTTAAAAGTGTGAAATCATTAACCAAAATGTCGAAAACAATGTCCAGAGACTAAGTCCGAAAGGGCAAATGGTTAACCAGTAAGCAGAGTAATCATTAACCAAAAATCGCAAAAGTAAGTAAAAAGTGTGAAATCATTAACCAAAAACCCGAAAATAATGTCCAGAGACTAAGTCCGAAAGGGCAAATGGTTAACCAGTAAGCAGAGTAATCATTAACCAAAAATCGCAAAAGTAAGTAAAAAGTGTGAAATCATTAACCAAAAACTCGAAAATAATGTCCAGAGACTAAGTCCGAAAGGGCAAATGGTTAACCAGTAAGCAGAGTAATCATTAACCAAAAGGCGCAAAAGTAAGTAAAAAGTATGAAATCAGTAACCAAAAAGCGCAAAAATATGTTAAAAGTGTGAAATCATTAACCAAAAACTCGAAAATAATGTGCAGAGACTAAGTCCGAAAGGGCAAATAATTAACCAGTAAGCAGAGTAATCATTAACCAAAAAGCGCAAAAATATGTTAAAAGTGTGAAATCATTAACCAAAAACTCGAAAATAATGTCCAGAGACTAAGTTCGAAAGGGCAAATGGTTAACCAGTAAGCAGAGTAATCATTAACCAAAAATCGCAAAAGTAAGTAAAAAGTGTGAAATCATTAACCAAAAAGCACAAAATTAAGTTAAAAGTGTGAAATCATTAACCAAAAAGTCGAAAATAATCTCCAGAGACTAAGTCCGAAAGGGCAAATGGTTAACCAGTAAGCAGAGTAATCATTAACCAAAAAGCGCAAAAATATGTTAAAAGTGTGAAATCATTAACCAAAAACTCGAAAATAATGTGCAGAGACTAAGTCCGAAAGGGCAAATAATTAACCAGTAAGCAGAGTAATCATTAACCAAAAAGCGCAAAAATATGTAAAAAGTGTGAAATCAGTAACCAAAAAGCGCAAAAGTAAGTAAAAAGTGTGAAATCATTAACCAAAAACTCGAAAATAATCTCCAGAGACTAAGTCCGAAAGGGCAAATGGTTAACCAGTAAGCAGAGTAATCATTAACCAAAAATCGCAAAAGTAAGTAAAAAGTGTGAAATCATTAACCAAAAACTCGAAAATAATGTCCAGAGACCAAGTCCGAAAGGGCAAATGGTTAACCAGTAAGCAGAGTAATCATTAACCAAAAATCGCAAAAGTAAGTAAAAAGTGTGAAATCATTAACCAAAAATCGCAAAAGTAAGTAAAAAGTGTGAAATCATTAACCAAAAACTCGAAAATAATCTCCAGAGACTAAGTCCGAAAGGGCAAATGGTTAACCAGTAAGCAGAGTAATCATTAACCAAAAATCGCAAAAGTAAGTAAAAAGTGTGAAATCATTAACCAAAAATCGCAAAAGTAAGTAAAAAGTGTGAAATCATTAACCAAAAACTCGAAAATAATGTCCAGAGACTAAGTCCAAAAGGGCAAATGGTTAACCAGTAAGCAGAGTAATCATTAACCAAAAAGCGCAAAAATATGTTAAAAGTGTGAAATCATTAACCAAAAACTCGAAAATAATGTGCAGAGACTAAGTCCGAAAGGGCAAATGGTTAACCAGTAAGCAGAGTAATCATTAACCAAAAATCGCAAAAATATGTTAAAGTGTGAAATCATTAACCAAAAACTCGAAAATAATGTCCAGAGACTAAGACCGAAAGGGCAAATGGTTAACCAGTAAGCAGAGTAATCATTAACCAAAAGGCGCAAAAGTAAGTAAAAAGTATGAAATCATTAACCAAAAAGCACAAAATTAAGTTAAAAGTGTGAAATCATTAACCAAAATGTCGAAAACAATGTCCAGAGACTAAGTCCGAAAGGGCAAATGGTTAACCAGTAAGCAGAGTAATCATTAACCAAAAATCGCAAAAGTAAGTAAAAAGTGTGAAATCATTAACCAAAAACTCGAAAATAATGTCCAGAGACCAAGTCCGAAAGGGCAAATGGTTAACCAGTAAGCAGAGTAATCATTAACCAAAAATCGCAAAAGTAAGTAAAAAGTGTGAAATCATTAACCAAAAATCGCAAAAGTAAGTAAAAAGTGTGAAATCATTAACCAAAAACTCGAAAACAATGTCCAGAGACTAAGTCCGAAAGGGCAAATGGTTAACCAGTAAGCAGAGTAATCATTAACCAAAAATCGCAAAAGTAAGTAAAAAGTGTGAAATCATTAACCAAAAACTCGAAAATAATGTGCAGAGACTAAGTCCGAAAGGGCAAATGGTTAACCAGTAAGCAGAGTAATCATTAACCAAAAAGGGCAAAAGTAAGTAAAAAGTATGAAATCATTAACCAAAAAGCACAAAATTAAGTTAAAAGTGTGAAATCATTAACCAAAAAGTCGAAAATAATGTCCAGAGACCAAGTCCGAAAGGGCAAATGGTTAACCAGTAAGCAGAGTAATCATTAACCAAAAATCGCCAAAGTAAGTAAAAAGTATGAAATCATTAACCAAAAAGGGCAAAAGTAAGTAAAAAGTATGAAATCATTAACCAAAAATCGCAAAAGTAAGTAAAAAGTATGAAATCATTAACCAAAAATCGCAAAAGTAAGTAAAAAGTATGAAATCATTAACCAAAAAGCACAAAATTAAGTTAAAAGTGTGAAATCATTAACCAAAATGTCGAAAACAATGTCCAGAGACTAAGTCCGAAAGGGCAAATGGTTAACCAGTAAGCAGAGTAATCATTAACCAAAAATCGCAAAAGTAAGTAAAAAGTGTGAAATCATTAACCAAAAACCCGAAAATAATGTCCAGAGACTAAGTCCGAAAGGGCAAATGGTTAACCAGTAAGCAGAGTAATCATTAACCAAAAATCGCAAAAGTAAGTAAAAAGTGTGAAATCATTAACCAAAAACTCGAAAATAATCTCCAGAGACTAAGTCCAAAAGGGCAAATGGTTAACCAGTAAGCAGAGTAATCATTAACCAAAAAGCGCAAAAATATGTTAAAAGTGTGAAATCATTAACCAAAAACTCGAAAATAATGTGCAGAGACTAAGTCCGAAAGGGCAAATGGTTAACCAGTAAGCAGAGTAATCATTAACCAAAAATCGCAAAAATATGTTAAAGTGTGAAATCAGTAACCAAAAACTCGAAAATAATGTCCAGAGACTAAGACCGAAAGGGCAAATGGTTAACCAGTAAGCAGAGTAATCATTAACCAAAAGGCGCAAAAGTAAGTAAAAAGTATGAAATCATTAACCAAAAAGCACAAAATTAAGTTAAAAGTGTGAAATCATTAACCAAAATGTCGAAAACAATGTCCAGAGACTAAGTCCGAAAGGGCAAATGGTTAACCAGTAAGCAGAGTAATCATTAACCAAAAATCGCAAAAGTAAGTAAAAAGTGTGAAATCATTAACCAAAAACTCGAAAATAATCTCCAGAGACTAAGTCCGAAAGGGCAAATGGTTAACCAGTAAGCAGAGTAATCATTAACCAAAAGGCGCAAAAGTAAGTAAAAAGTATGAAATCATTAACCAAAAAGCGCAAAAATATGTTAAAAGTGTGAAATCATTAACCAAAAAGTCGAAAATAATGTGCAGAGACTAAGTCCGAAAGGGCAAATGGTTAACCAGTAAGCAGAGTAATCATTAACCAAAAGGCGCAAAAGTAAGTAAAAAGTATGAAATCATTAACCAAAAAGCACAAAATTAAGTTAAAAGTGTGAAATCATTAACCAAAATGTCGAAAACAATGTCCAGAGACTAAGTCCGAAAGGGCAAATGGTTAACCAGTAAGCAGAGTAATCATTAACCAAAAATCGCAAAAGTAAGTAAAAAGTGTGAAATCATTAACCAAAAACTCGAAAATAATCTCCAGAGACTAAGTCCGAAAGGGCAAATGGTTAACCAGTAAGCAGAGTAATCATTAACCAAAAATCGCAAAAGTAAGTAAAAAGTGTGAAATCATTAACCAAAAACTCGAAAATAATGTCCAGAGACCAAGTCCGAAAGGGCAAATGGTTAACCAGTAAGCAGAGTAATCATTAACCAAAAATCGCAAAAGTAAGTAAAAAGTGTGAAATCATTAACCAAAAATCGCAAAAGTAAGTAAAAAGTGTGAAATCATTAACCAAAAACTCGAAAATAATGTGCAGAGACTAAGTCCGAAAGGGCAAATGGTTAACCAGTAAGCAGAGTAATCATTAACCAAAAATCGCAAAAATATGTTAAAGTGTGAAATCATTAACCAAAAACTCGAAAATAATGTCCAGAGACTAAGACCGAAAGGGCAAATGGTTAACCAGTAAGCAGAGTAATCATTAACCAAAAGGCGCAAAAGTAAGTAAAAAGTATGAAATCATTAACCAAAAAGCACAAAATTAAGTTAAAAGTGTGAAATCATTAACCAAAATGTCGAAAACAATGTCCAGAGACTAAGTCCGAAAGGGCAAATGGTTAACCAGTAAGCAGAGTAATCATTAACCAAAAATCGCAAAAGTAAGTAAAAAGTGTGAAATCATTAACCAAAAACTCGAAAATAATCTCCAGAGACTAAGTCCGAAAGGGCAAATGGTTAACCAGTAAGCAGAGTAATCATTAACCAAAAATCGCAAAAGTAAGTAAAAAGTGTGAAATCATTAACCAAAAACTCGAAAATAATGTCCAGAGACCAAGTCCGAAAGGGCAAATGGTTAACCAGTAAGCAGAGTAATCATTAACCAAAAATCGCAAAAGTAAGTAAAAAGTGTGAAATCATTAACCAAAAATCGCAAAAGTAAGTAAAAAGTGTGAAATCATTAACCAAAAACTCGAAAATAATCTCCAGAGACTAAGTCCGAAAGGGCAAATGGTTAACCAGTAAGCAGAGTAATCATTAACCAAAAATCGCAAAAGTAAGTAAAAAGTGTGAAATCATTAACCAAAAATCGCAAAAGTAAGTAAAAAGTGTGAAATCATTAACCAAAAACTCGAAAATAATGTCCAGAGACTAAGTCCAAAAGGGCAAATGGTTAACCAGTAAGCAGAGTAATCATTAACCAAAAAGCGCAAAAATATGTTAAAAGTGTGAAATCATTAACCAAAAACTCGAAAATAATGTGCAGAGACTAAGTCCGAAAGGGCAAATGGTTAACCAGTAAGCAGAGTAATCATTAACCAAAAATCGCAAAAATATGTTAAAGTGTGAAATCATTAACCAAAAACTCGAAAATAATGTCCAGAGACTAAGACCGAAAGGGCAAATGGTTAACCAGTAAGCAGAGTAATCATTAACCAAAAGGCGCAAAAGTAAGTAAAAAGTATGAAATCATTAACCAAAAAGCACAAAATTAAGTTAAAAGTGTGAAATCATTAACCAAAATGTCGAAAACAATGTCCAGAGACTAAGTCCGAAAGGGCAAATGGTTAACCAGTAAGCAGAGTAATCATTAACCAAAAATCGCAAAAGTAAGTAAAAAGTGTGAAATCATTAACCAAAAACTCGAAAATAATGTCCAGAGACCAAGTCCGAAAGGGCAAATGGTTAACCAGTAAGCAGAGTAATCATTAACCAAAAATCGCAAAAGTAAGTAAAAAGTGTGAAATCATTAACCAAAAATCGCAAAAGTAAGTAAAAAGTGTGAAATCATTAACCAAAAACTCGAAAATAATCTCCAGAGACTAAGTCCGAAAGGGCAAATGGTTAACCAGTAAGCAGAGTAATCATTAACCAAAAATCGCAAAAGTAAGTAAAAAGTGTGAAATCATTAACCAAAAATCGCAAAAGTAAGTAAAAAGTGTGAAATCATTAACCAAAAACTCGAAAATAATGTCCAGAGACTAAGTCCAAAAGGGCAAATGGTTAACCAGTAAGCAGAGTAATCATTAACCAAAAAGCGCAAAAATATGTTAAAAGTGTGAAATCATTAACCAAAAACTCGAAAATAATGTGCAGAGACTAAGTCCGAAAGGGCAAATGGTTAACCAGTAAGCAGAGTAATCATTAACCAAAAATCGCAAAAATATGTTAAAGTGTGAAATCATTAACTAAAAACTCGAAAATAATGTCCAGAGACTAAGACCGAAAGGGCAAATGGTTAACCAGTAAGCAGAGTAATCATTAACCAAAAGGCGCAAAAGTAAGTAAAAAGTATGAAATCATTAACCAAAAAGCACAAAATTAAGTTAAAAGTGTGAAATCATTAACCAAAATGTCGAAAACAATGTCCAGAGACTAAGTCCGAAAGGGCAAATGGTTAACCAGTAAGCAGAGTAATCATTAACCAAAAATCGCAAAAGTAAGTAAAAAGTGTGAAATCATTAACCAAAAACTCGAAAATAATGTGCAGAGACTAAGTCCGAAAGGGCAAATGGTTAACCAGTAAGCAGAGTAATCATTAACCAAAAAGGGCAAAAGTAAGTAAAAAGTATGAAATCATTAACCAAAAAGCACAAAATTAAGTTAAAAGTGTGAAATCATTAACCAAAAAGTCGAAAATAATGTCCAGAGACCAAGTCCGAAAGGGCAAATGGTTAACCAGTAAGCAGAGTAATCATTAACCAAAAATCGCAAAAGTAAGTAAAAAGTATGAAATCATTAACCAAAAAGGGCAAAAGTAAGTAAAAAGTATGAAATCATTAACCAAAAATCGCAAAAGTAAGTAAAAAGTATGAAATCATTAACCAAAAATCGCAAAAGTAAGTAAAAAGTATGAAATCATTAACCAAAAAGCACAAAATTAAGTTAAAAGTGTGAAATCATTAACCAAAATGTCGAAAACAATGTCCAGAGACTAAGTCCGAAAGGGCAAATGGTTAACCAGTAAGCAGAGTAATCATTAACCAAAAATCGCAAAAGTAAGTAAAAAGTGTGAAATCATTAACCAAAAACCCGAAAATAATGTCCAGAGACTAAGTCCGAAAGGGCAAATGGTTAACCAGTAAGCAGAGTAATCATTAACCAAAAATCGCAAAAGTAAGTAAAAAGTGTGAAATCATTAACCAAAAACTCGAAAATAATCTCCAGAGACTAAGTCCAAAAGGGCAAATGGTTAACCAGTAAGCAGAGTAATCATTAACCAAAAAGCGCAAAAATATGTTAAAAGTGTGAAATCATTAACCAAAAACTCGAAAATAATGTGCAGAGACTAAGTCCGAAAGGGCAAATGGTTAACCAGTAAGCAGAGTAATCATTAACCAAAAATCGCAAAAATATGTTAAAGTGTGAAATCAGTAACCAAAAACTCGAAAATAATGTCCAGAGACTAAGACCGAAAGGGCAAATGGTTAACCAGTAAGCAGAGTAATCATTAACCAAAAGGCGCAAAAGTAAGTAAAAAGTATGAAATCATTAACCAAAAAGCACAAAATTAAGTTAAAAGTGTGAAATCATTAACCAAAATGTCGAAAACAATGTCCAGAGACTAAGTCCGAAAGGGCAAATGGTTAACCAGTAAGCAGAGTAATCATTAACCAAAAATCGCAAAAGTAAGTAAAAAGTGTGAAATCATTAACCAAAAACTCGAAAATAATCTCCAGAGACTAAGTCCGAAAGGGCAAATGGTTAACCAGTAAGCAGAGTAATCATTAACCAAAAGGCGCAAAAGTAAGTAAAAAGTATGAAATCATTAACCAAAAAGCGCAAAAATATGTTAAAAGTGTGAAATCATTAACCAAAAAGTCGAAAATAATGTGCAGAGACTAAGTCCGAAAGGGCAAATGGTTAACCAGTAAGCAGAGTAATCATTAACCAAAAGGCGCAAAAGTAAGTAAAAAGTATGAAATCATTAACCAAAAAGCACAAAATTAAGTTAAAAGTGTGAAATCATTAACCAAAATGTCGAAAACAATGTCCAGAGACTAAGTCCGAAAGGGCAAATGGTTAACCAGTAAGCAGAGTAATCATTAACCAAAAATCGCAAAAGTAAGTAAAAAGTGTGAAATCATTAACCAAAAACTCGAAAATAATCTCCAGAGACTAAGTCCGAAAGGGCAAATGGTTAACCAGTAAGCAGAGTAATCATTAACCAAAAATCGCAAAAGTAAGTAAAAAGTGTGAAATCATTAACCAAAAACTCGAAAATAATGTCCAGAGACCAAGTCCGAAAGGGCAA
This sequence comes from Heterodontus francisci, assembly GCF_036365525.1. NCBI lineage: Eukaryota > Metazoa > Chordata > Chondrichthyes > Heterodontiformes > Heterodontidae > Heterodontus > Heterodontus francisci. The sequence continues at coordinate 19,343 of NW_027140786.1, forward strand.
ATGGTTAACCAGTAAGCAGAGTAATCATTAACCAAAAATCGCAAAAGTAAGTAAAAAGTGTGAAATCATTAACCAAAAATCGCAAAAGTAAGTAAAAAGTGTGAAATCATTAACCAAAAACTCGAAAATAATGTGCAGAGACTAAGTCCGAAAGGGCAAATGGTTAACCAGTAAGCAGAGTAATCATTAACCAAAAATCGCAAAAGTAAGTAAAAAGTGTGAAATCATTAACCAAAAATCGCAAAAGTAAGTAAAAAGTGTGAAATCATTAACCAAAAAGTCGAAAATAATCTCCAGAGACTAAGTCCAAAAGGGCAAATGGTTAACCAGTAAGCAGAGTAATCATTAACCAAAAATCGCAAAAGTAAGTAAAAAGTGTGAAATCATTAACCAAAAACTCGAAAATAATGTCCAGAGACTAAGTCCGAAAGGGCAAATGGTTAACCAGTAAGCAGAGTAATCATTAACCAAAAGGCGCAAAAGTAAGTAAAAAGTATGAAATCAGTAACCAAAAAGCGCAAAAATATGTTAAAAGTGTGAAATCATTAACCAAAAACTCGAAAATAATGTGCAGAGACTAAGTCCGAAAGGGCAAATAATTAACCAGTAAGCAGAGTAATCATTAACCAAAAAGCGCAAAAATATGTTAAAAGTGTGAAATCATTAACCAAAAACTCGAAAATAATGTCCAGAGACTAAGTCCGAAAGGGCAAATGGTTAACCAGTAAGCAGAGTAATCATTAACCAAAAATCGCAAAAGTAAGTAAAAAGTATGAAATCATTAACCAAAAAGGGCAAAAGTAAGTAAAAAGTATGAAATCATTAACCAAAAATCGCAAAAGTAAGTAAAAAGTATGAAATCATTAACCAAAAATCGCAAAAGTAAGTAAAAAGTATGAAATCATTAACCAAAAAGCACAAAATTAAGTTAAAAGTGTGAAATCATTAACCAAAATGTCGAAAACAATGTCCAGAGACTAAGTCCGAAAGGGCAAATGGTTAACCAGTAAGCAGAGTAATCATTAACCAAAAATCGCAAAAGTAAGTAAAAAGTGTGAAATCATTAACCAAAAACCCGAAAATAATGTCCAGAGACTAAGTCCGAAAGGGCAAATGGTTAACCAGTAAGCAGAGTAATCATTAACCAAAAATCGCAAAAGTAAGTAAAAAGTGTGAAATCATTAACCAAAAACTCGAAAATAATGTCCAGAGACTAAGTCCGAAAGGGCAAATGGTTAACCAGTAAGCAGAGTAATCATTAACCAAAAGGCGCAAAAGTAAGTAAAAAGTATGAAATCAGTAACCAAAAATCGCAAAAGTAAGTAAAAAGTGTGAAATCATTAACCAAAAACTCGAAAATAATCTCCAGAGACTAAGTCCGAAAGGGCAAATGGTTAACCAGTAAGCAGAGTAATCATTAACCAAAAATCGCAAAAGTAAGTAAAAAGTGTGAAATCATTAACCAAAAATCGCAAAAGTAAGTAAAAAGTGTGAAATCATTAACCAAAAACTCGAAAATAATGTCCAGAGACTAAGTCCAAAAGGGCAAATGGTTAACCAGTAAGCAGAGTAATCATTAACCAAAAAGCGCAAAAATATGTTAAAAGTGTGAAATCATTAACCAAAAACTCGAAAATAATGTGCAGAGACTAAGTCCGAAAGGGCAAATGGTTAACCAGTAAGCAGAGTAATCATTAACCAAAAATCGCAAAAATATGTTAAAGTGTGAAATCATTAACCAAAAACTCGAAAATAATGTCCAGAGACTAAGACCGAAAGGGCAAATGGTTAACCAGTAAGCAGAGTAATCATTAACCAAAAGGCGCAAAAGTAAGTAAAAAGTATGAAATCATTAACCAAAAAGCACAAAATTAAGTTAAAAGTGTGAAATCATTAACCAAAATGTCGAAAACAATGTCCAGAGACTAAGTCCGAAAGGGCAAATGGTTAACCAGTAAGCAGAGTAATCATTAACCAAAAATCGCAAAAGTAAGTAAAAAGTGTGAAATCATTAACCAAAAACTCGAAAATAATCTCCAGAGACTAAGTCCGAAAGGGCAAATGGTTAACCAGTAAGCAGAGTAATCATTAACCAAAAATCGCAAAAGTAAGTAAAAAGTGTGAAATCATTAACCAAAAACTCGAAAATAATGTCCAGAGACCAAGTCCGAAAGGGCAAATGGTTAACCAGTAAGCAGAGTAATCATTAACCAAAAATCGCAAAAGTAAGTAAAAAGTGTGAAATCATTAACCAAAAATCGCAAAAGTAAGTAAAAAGTGTGAAATCATTAACCAAAAACTCGAAAATAATCTCCAGAGACTAAGTCCGAAAGGGCAAATGGTTAACCAGTAAGCAGAGTAATCATTAACCAAAAATCGCAAAAGTAAGTAAAAAGTGTGAAATCATTAACCAAAAATCGCAAAAGTAAGTAAAAAGTGTGAAATCATTAACCAAAAACTCGAAAATAATGTCCAGAGACTAAGTCCAAAAGGGCAAATGGTTAACCAGTAAGCAGAGTAATCATTAACCAAAAAGCGCAAAAATATGTTAAAAGTGTGAAATCATTAACCAAAAACTCGAAAATAATGTGCAGAGACTAAGTCCGAAAGGGCAAATGGTTAACCAGTAAGCAGAGTAATCATTAACCAAAAATCGCAAAAATATGTTAAAGTGTGAAATCATTAACCAAAAACTCGAAAATAATGTCCAGAGACTAAGACCGAAAGGGCAAATGGTTAACCAGTAAGCAGAGTAATCATTAACCAAAAGGCGCAAAAGTAAGTAAAAAGTATGAAATCATTAACCAAAAAGCACAAAATTAAGTTAAAAGTGTGAAATCATTAACCAAAATGTCGAAAACAATGTCCAGAGACTAAGTCCGAAAGGGCAAATGGTTAACCAGTAAGCAGAGTAATCATTAACCAAAAATCGCAAAAGTAAGTAAAAAGTGTGAAATCATTAACCAAAAACTCGAAAATAATGTCCAGAGACCAAGTCCGAAAGGGCAAATGGTTAACCAGTAAGCAGAGTAATCATTAACCAAAAATCGCAAAAGTAAGTAAAAAGTGTGAAATCATTAACCAAAAATCGCAAAAGTAAGTAAAAAGTGTGAAATCATTAACCAAAAACTCGAAAATAATCTCCAGAGACTAAGTCCGAAAGGGCAAATGGTTAACCAGTAAGCAGAGTAATCATTAACCAAAAATCGCAAAAGTAAGTAAAAAGTGTGAAATCATTAACCAAAAATCGCAAAAGTAAGTAAAAAGTGTGAAATCATTAACCAAAAACTCGAAAATAATGTCCAGAGACTAAGTCCAAAAGGGCAAATGGTTAACCAGTAAGCAGAGTAATCATTAACCAAAAAGCGCAAAAATATGTTAAAAGTGTGAAATCATTAACCAAAAACTCGAAAATAATGTGCAGAGACTAAGTCCGAAAGGGCAAATGGTTAACCAGTAAGCAGAGTAATCATTAACCAAAAATCGCAAAAATATGTTAAAGTGTGAAATCATTAACCAAAAACTCGAAAATAATGTCCAGAGACTAAGACCGAAAGGGCAAATGGTTAACCAGTAAGCAGAGTAATCATTAACCAAAAGGCGCAAAAGTAAGTAAAAAGTATGAAATCATTAACCAAAAAGCACAAAATTAAGTTAAAAGTGTGAAATCATTAACCAAAATGTCGAAAACAATGTCCAGAGACTAAGTCCGAAAGGGCAAATGGTTAACCAGTAAGCAGAGTAATCATTAACCAAAAATCGCAAAAGTAAGTAAAAAGTGTGAAATCATTAACCAAAAACTCGAAAATAATGTGCAGAGACTAAGTCCGAAAGGGCAAATGGTTAACCAGTAAGCAGAGTAATCATTAACCAAAAAGGGCAAAAGTAAGTAAAAAGTATGAAATCATTAACCAAAAAGCACAAAATTAAGTTAAAAGTGTGAAATCATTAACCAAAAAGTCGAAAATAATGTCCAGAGACCAAGTCCGAAAGGGCAAATGGTTAACCAGTAAGCAGAGTAATCATTAACCAAAAATCGCAAAAGTAAGTAAAAAGTATGAAATCATTAACCAAAAAGGGCAAAAGTAAGTAAAAAGTATGAAATCATTAACCAAAAATCGCAAAAGTAAGTAAAAAGTATGAAATCATTAACCAAAAATCGCAAAAGTAAGTAAAAAGTATGAAATCATTAACCAAAAAGCACAAAATTAAGTTAAAAGTGTGAAATCATTAACCAAAATGTCGAAAACAATGTCCAGAGACTAAGTCCGAAAGGGCAAATGGTTAACCAGTAAGCAGAGTAATCATTAACCAAAAATCGCAAAAGTAAGTAAAAAGTGTGAAATCATTAACCAAAAACCCGAAAATAATGTCCAGAGACTAAGTCCGAAAGGGCAAATGGTTAACCAGTAAGCAGAGTAATCATTAACCAAAAATCGCAAAAGTAAGTAAAAAGTGTGAAATCATTAACCAAAAACTCGAAAATAATGTCCAGAGACTAAGTCCGAAAGGGCAAATGGTTAACCAGTAAGCAGAGTAATCATTAACCAAAAGGCGCAAAAGTAAGTAAAAAGTATGAAATCAGTAACCAAAAAGCGCAAAAATATGTTAAAAGTGTGAAATCATTAACCAAAAACTCGAAAATAATGTGCAGAGACTAAGTCCGAAAGGGCAAATAATTAACCAGTAAGCAGAGTAATCATTAACCAAAAAGCGCAAAAATATGTTAAAAGTGTGAAATCATTAACCAAAAACTCGAAAATAATGTGCAGAGACTAAGTCCGAAAGGGCAAATGGTTAACCAGTAAGCAGAGTAATCATTAACCAAAAAGGGCAAAAGTAAGTAAAAAGTATGAAATCATTAACCAAAAAGCACAAAATTAAGTTAAAAGTGTGAAATCATTAACCAAAAAGTCGAAAATAATGTCCAGAGACCAAGTCCGAAAGGGCAAATGGTTAACCAGTAAGCAGAGTAATCATTAACCAAAAATCGCAAAAGTAAGTAAAAAGTATGAAATCATTAACCAAAAAGGGCAAAAGTAAGTAAAAAGTATGAAATCATTAACCAAAAATCGCAAAAGTAAGTAAAAAGTATGAAATCATTAACCAAAAATCGCAAAAGTAAGTAAAAAGTATGAAATCATTAACCAAAAAGCACAAAATTAAGTTAAAAGTGTGAAATCATTAACCAAAATGTCGAAAACAATGTCCAGAGACTAAGTCCGAAAGGGCAAATGGTTAACCAGTAAGCAGAGTAATCATTAACCAAAAATCGCAAAAGTAAGTAAAAAGTGTGAAATCATTAACCAAAAAGCACAAAAGTAAGTAAAAAGTGTGAAATCATTAACCAAAAACTCGAAAATAATCTCCAGAGACTAAGTCCGAAAGGGCAAATGGTTAACCAGTAAGCAGAGTAATCATTAACCAAAAATCGCAAAAGTAAGTAAAAAGTGTGAAATCATTAACCAAAAATCGCAAAAGTAAGTAAAAAGTGTGAAATCATTAACCAAAAAGTCGAAAATAATCTCCAGAGACTAAGTCCAAAAGGGCAAATGGTTAACCAGTAAGCAGAGTAATCATTAACCAAAAATCGCAAAAGTAAGTAAAAAGTGTGAAATCATTAACCAAAAACTCGAAAATAATGTCCAGAGACTAAGTCCGAAAGGGCAAATGGTTAACCAGTAAGCAGAGTAATCATTAACCAAAAGGCGCAAAAGTAAGTAAAAAGTATGAAATCAGTAACCAAAAAGCGCAAAAATATGTTAAAAGTGTGAAATCATTAACCAAAAAGTCGAAAATAATCTCCAGAGACTAAGTCCGAAAGGGCAAATGGTTAACCAGTAAGCAGAGTAATCATTAACCAAAAATCGCAAAAATATGTTAAAAGTGTGAAATCATTAACCAAAAACTCGAAAATAATGTGCAGAGACTAAGTCCGAAAGGGCAAATGGTTAACCAGTAAGCAGAGTAATCATTAACCAAAAAGGGCAAAAGTAAGTAAAAAGTATGAAATCATTAACCAAAAAGCACAAAATTAAGTTAAAAGTGTGAAATCATTAACCAAAAAGTCGAAAATAATGTCCAGAGACCAAGTCCGAAAGGGCAAATGGTTAACCAGTAAGCAGAGTAATCATTAACCAAAAATCGCAAAAGTAAGTAAAAAGTATGAAATCATTAACCAAAAAGGGCAAAAGTAAGTAAAAAGTATGAAATCATTAACCAAAAATCGCAAAAGTAAGTAAAAAGTATGAAATCATTAACCAAAAATCGCAAAAGTAAGTAAAAAGTATGAAATCATTAACCAAAAAGCACAAAATTAAGTTAAAAGTGTGAAATCATTAACCAAAATGTCGAAAACAATGTCCAGAGACTAAGTCCGAAAGGGCAAATGGTTAACCAGTAAGCAGAGTAATCATTAACCAAAAATCGCAAAAGTAAGTAAAAAGTGTGAAATCATTAACCAAAAACCCGAAAATAATGTCCAGAGACTAAGTCCGAAAGGGCAAATGGTTAACCAGTAAGCAGAGTAATCATTAACCAAAAATCGCAAAAGTAAGTAAAAAGTGTGAAATCATTAACCAAAAACTCGAAAATAATGTCCAGAGACTAAGTCCGAAAGGGCAAATGGTTAACCAGTAAGCAGAGTAATCATTAACCAAAAGGCGCAAAAGTAAGTAAAAAGTATGAAATCAGTAACCAAAAAGCGCAAAAATATGTTAAAAGTGTGAAATCATTAACCAAAAACTCGAAAATAATGTGCAGAGACTAAGTCCGAAAGGGCAAATAATTAACCAGTAAGCAGAGTAATCATTAACCAAAAAGCGCAAAAATATGTTAAAAGTGTGAAATCATTAACCAAAAACTCGAAAATAATGTCCAGAGACTAAGTTCGAAAGGGCAAATGGTTAACCAGTAAGCAGAGTAATCATTAACCAAAAATCGCAAAAGTAAGTAAAAAGTGTGAAATCATTAACCAAAAAGCACAAAATTAAGTTAAAAGTGTGAAATCATTAACCAAAAAGTCGAAAATAATCTCCAGAGACTAAGTCCGAAAGGGCAAATGGTTAACCAGTAAGCAGAGTAATCATTAACCAAAAAGCGCAAAAATATGTTAAAAGTGTGAAATCATTAACCAAAAACTCGAAAATAATGTGCAGAGACTAAGTCCGAAAGGGCAAATAATTAACCAGTAAGCAGAGTAATCATTAACCAAAAAGCGCAAAAATATGTAAAAAGTGTGAAATCAGTAACCAAAAAGCGCAAAAGTAAGTAAAAAGTGTGAAATCATTAACCAAAAACTCGAAAATAATCTCCAGAGACTAAGTCCGAAAGGGCAAATGGTTAACCAGTAAGCAGAGTAATCATTAACCAAAAATCGCAAAAGTAAGTAAAAAGTGTGAAATCATTAACCAAAAACTCGAAAATAATGTCCAGAGACCAAGTCCGAAAGGGCAAATGGTTAACCAGTAAGCAGAGTAATCATTAACCAAAAATCGCAAAAGTAAGTAAAAAGTGTGAAATCATTAACCAAAAATCGCAAAAGTAAGTAAAAAGTGTGAAATCATTAACCAAAAACTCGAAAATAATCTCCAGAGACTAAGTCCGAAAGGGCAAATGGTTAACCAGTAAGCAGAGTAATCATTAACCAAAAATCGCAAAAGTAAGTAAAAAGTGTGAAATCATTAACCAAAAATCGCAAAAGTAAGTAAAAAGTGTGAAATCATTAACCAAAAACTCGAAAATAATGTCCAGAGACTAAGTCCAAAAGGGCAAATGGTTAACCAGTAAGCAGAGTAATCATTAACCAAAAAGCGCAAAAATATGTTAAAAGTGTGAAATCATTAACCAAAAACTCGAAAATAATGTGCAGAGACTAAGTCCGAAAGGGCAAATGGTTAACCAGTAAGCAGAGTAATCATTAACCAAAAATCGCAAAAATATGTTAAAGTGTGAAATCATTAACCAAAAACTCGAAAATAATGTCCAGAGACTAAGACCGAAAGGGCAAATGGTTAACCAGTAAGCAGAGTAATCATTAACCAAAAGGCGCAAAAGTAAGTAAAAAGTATGAAATCATTAACCAAAAAGCACAAAATTAAGTTAAAAGTGTGAAATCATTAACCAAAATGTCGAAAACAATGTCCAGAGACTAAGTCCGAAAGGGCAAATGGTTAACCAGTAAGCAGAGTAATCATTAACCAAAAATCGCAAAAGTAAGTAAAAAGTGTGAAATCATTAACCAAAAACTCGAAAATAATGTCCAGAGACCAAGTCCGAAAGGGCAAATGGTTAACCAGTAAGCAGAGTAATCATTAACCAAAAATCGCAAAAGTAAGTAAAAAGTGTGAAATCATTAACCAAAAATCGCAAAAGTAAGTAAAAAGTGTGAAATCATTAACCAAAAACTCGAAAATAATCTCCAGAGACTAAGTCCGAAAGGGCAAATGGTTAACCAGTAAGCAGAGTAATCATTAACCAAAAATCGCAAAAGTAAGTAAAAAGTGTGAAATCATTAACCAAAAATCGCAAAAGTAAGTAAAAAGTGTGAAATCATTAACCAAAAACTCGAAAATAATGTCCAGAGACTAAGTCCAAAAGGGCAAATGGTTAACCAGTAAGCAGAGTAATCATTAACCAAAAAGCGCAAAAATATGTTAAAAGTGTGAAATCATTAACCAAAAACTCGAAAATAATGTGCAGAGACTAAGTCCGAAAGGGCAAATGGTTAACCAGTAAGCAGAGTAATCATTAACCAAAAATCGCAAAAATATGTTAAAGTGTGAAATCATTAACCAAAAACTCGAAAATAATGTCCAGAGACTAAGACCGAAAGGGCAAATGGTTAACCAGTAAGCAGAGTAATCATTAACCAAAAGGCGCAAAAGTAAGTAAAAAGTATGAAATCATTAACCAAAAAGCACAAAATTAAGTTAAAAGTGTGAAATCATTAACCAAAATGTCGAAAACAATGTCCAGAGACTAAGTCCGAAAGGGCAAATGGTTAACCAGTAAGCAGAGTAATCATTAACCAAAAATCGCAAAAGTAAGTAAAAAGTGTGAAATCATTAACCAAAAACTCGAAAATAATGTGCAGAGACTAAGTCCGAAAGGGCAAATGGTTAACCAGTAAGCAGAGTAATCATTAACCAAAAAGGGCAAAAGTAAGTAAAAAGTATGAAATCATTAACCAAAAAGCACAAAATTAAGTTAAAAGTGTGAAATCATTAACCAAAAAGTCGAAAATAATGTCCAGAGACCAAGTCCGAAAGGGCAAATGGTTAACCAGTAAGCAGAGTAATCATTAACCAAAAATCGCAAAAGTAAGTAAAAAGTATGAAATCATTAACCAAAAAGGGCAAAAGTAAGTAAAAAGTATGAAATCATTAACCAAAAATCGCAAAAGTAAGTAAAAAGTATGAAATCATTAACCAAAAATCGCAAAAGTAAGTAAAAAGTATGAAATCATTAACCAAAAAGCACAAAATTAAGTTAAAAGTGTGAAATCATTAACCAAAATGTCGAAAACAATGTCCAGAGACTAAGTCCGAAAGGGCAAATGGTTAACCAGTAAGCAGAGTAATCATTAACCAAAAATCGCAAAAGTAAGTAAAAAGTGTGAAATCATTAACCAAAAACCCGAAAATAATGTCCAGAGACTAAGTCCGAAAGGGCAAATGGTTAACCAGTAAGCAGAGTAATCATTAACCAAAAATCGCAAAAGTAAGTAAAAAGTGTGAAATCATTAACCAAAAACTCGAAAATAATGTCCAGAGACTAAGTCCGAAAGGGCAAATGGTTAACCAGTAAGCAGAGTAATCATTAACCAAAAGGCGCAAAAGTAAGTAAAAAGTATGAAATCAGTAACCAAAAAGCGCAAAAATATGTTAAAAGTGTGAAATCATTAACCAAAAACTCGAAAATAATGTGCAGAGACTAAGTCCGAAAGGGCAAATAATTAACCAGTAAGCAGAGTAATCATTAACCAAAAAGCGCAAAAATATGTTAAAAGTGTGAAATCATTAACCAAAAACTCGAAAATAATGTGCAGAGACTAAGTCCGAAAGGGCAAATGGTTAACCAGTAAGCAGAGTAATCATTAACCAAAAAGGGCAAAAGTAAGTAAAAAGTATGAAATCATTAACCAAAAAGCACAAAATTAAGTTAAAAGTGTGAAATCATTAACCAAAAAGTCGAAAATAATGTCCAGAGACCAAGTCCGAAAGGGCAAATGGTTAACCAGTAAGCAGAGTAATCATTAACCAAAAATCGCAAAAGTAAGTAAAAAGTATGAAATCATTAACCAAAAAGGGCAAAAGTAAGTAAAAAGTATGAAATCATTAACCAAAAATCGCAAAAGTAAGTAAAAAGTATGAAATCATTAACCAAAAATCGCAAAAGTAAGTAAAAAGTATGAAATCATTAACCAAAAAGCACAAAATTAAGTTAAAAGTGTGAAATCATTAACCAAAATGTCGAAAACAATGTCCAGAGACTAAGTCCGAAAGGGCAAATGGTTAACCAGTAAGCAGAGTAATCATTAACCAAAAATCGCAAAAGTAAGTAAAAAGTGTGAAATCATTAACCAAAAACCCGAAAATAATGTCCAGAGACTAAGTCCGAAAGGGCAAATGGTTAACCAGTAAGCAGAGTAATCATTAACCAAAAAGCGCAAAAATATGTTAAAAGTGTGAAATCATTAACCAAAAATCGCAAAAGTAAGTAAAAAGTGTGAAATCATTAACCAAAAAGTCGAAAATAATGTCCAGAGACTAAGTCCGAAAGGGCAAATGGTTAACCAGTAAGCAGAGTAATCATTAACCAAAAAGCGCAAAAATATGTTAAAAGTGTGAAATCATTAACCAAAAACTCGAAAATAATGTCCAGAGACTAAGTCCGAAAGGGCAAATGGTTAACCAGTAAGCAGAGTAATCATTAACCAAAAAGGGCAAAAGTAAGTAAAAAGTATGAAATCATTAACCAAAAAGTCGAAAATAATGCCCAGAGACTAAGTCCGAAAGGGCAAATGGTTAACCAGAAAATCCGTCGAATAATGTCCAGAGACTAAGTCCGAAAGGGCAAATGGTTAACCAGTGGAAGGGCGATCAAGCGGAAAAATTTGCCCCGGTTACCCGGGATGGAGTTCCAGAGGTCCGGCCAGAGTTGTCAAATTCGTCCCGCTGATCGGACGCTTGTCATTCGGGTGGCTGGGGGTTGGCGGGGTATCTGCACAGTAGTAGGAGGTGGCAAGTCGGGACTTGGACGTTTATTCCAAGAGTCCACCCGAGCCTCCAGGTCTGCAGAGACCGACCCTAGCTGCCGCCCAACCGACTTTTAAGCCTTTTTCGGATGGGGATTTTTTCCCATTTTCGTCCATTTTTCGGGTTTTCTGTCGGGCTTAATAGGCGGCAGCCTGACCCCCGGCCGAGGCGGGGGGCGCACTCTCCCTTGCGTAAGGGTCCGGATTTGCCCCGGAAAGTGCCCCCGACGGCCTCCCGACCCGGGTGCCTGCAGGGCGGGGGAAAGGGTAGTCCCAGCCGCAGGAAATCATTAACCAAAAGACTTAGCCGTCGGGGCAGAGGCTAAGACCCGGGCTGGTGAAATCATTAACCAAAAGGAATGCACCCTTTTCCGAAAGTGCAGGCCGAAATAAGGCGAGCCTTGGGCCGGGAAGGCCAAAACCCCCAACTCATGGAAGTGTATGGGGTCGGACTCGGCGACTTTCCCGGGCCCCGAGTTGACCTTTCCCCACGGGGGCGGTCAAGTTGCTCCCGCCAAGAGGGCACGTTGCATTTGCTGCCGCTCTAGTCCCCGGGCTAGTTAATCAGTTGCCGTCGGAAGTCCCGATGCCGAAATGAAAAATGGCCGTTGCGGCGATTTGGCGCCTCATTTTCGGAAGGACTACCGGCAGGCAACCCGCCGAATTGACACTTGCGATTCGGGTGGCTGGGGGTTGGCGGGGTACCCGGAGATTTTCGGGAACTCGATTTTCAGAACTTTTGCTGGCAGCGGTTGCACTTGCAAAGTGGCCGAAGAAGTGCTCCCTCAAGGAAGGACCTTCTTTTGAAATAAAAGACCTTCCGAAGAGTGCCTGGAAGTCATTTATGAGCATTTAAGGGTAAATCTGGCGGACTTTCCATGCTCTGTTGCCGGCTCTGAAATATCGCACAGTTGGGTCTAGGCCGGTAGACTGGCTGTGAAAACAGACAAAGTGTTTTGGCGAGCGAGAGAAAACAAGGCCTTGGAACAGATTGGGGGGTGCGGAGGCACACCACACCCACAGGAAAAGAATTAATAAAAAAAAAACCAAAGTCTATGACATGTCTGTTGGTACAGTGAGAAAAGCAAAGAAGGGAGGCTGCGATGGCAGAGCAAAGCCGACCTTCATACAGATATACATGTCAAAGAAAGAAACTATGCCCGCAAAAGACTTGGTGCGAAATAACAAGGCTCCTTGTGAACGGTTATCTTTGTCTGTCAGGCGCAGATTGTGGCGGCGTCGCCTGGTTTCCTTGGGTTGCACTACATGTATGTCCTAGTCTCAAACGAAAAGTGCGTGCCCAGAATTTTGTCCAAGTTAGGCGACGCACGCCGGCTGGCATCACCTCTCCGTGCGAGCGCCGAAAGCTTTGGTCGACCTGTTTGGCTACGCTGGTCGCGGTTGCTCCTTACAGTGATGGGGACGGAAAACCGATGCGAGTTGACCAGGCGACGTCAACCAAGTTGCATGCTTTCTCCCCCCCCCCCCGCCGCCGCCAACCCCACACTGTGTGAAAGGAAAAAAAAGTGCGTGCCCAGGTCACTCGATCGATACGGCGAGGACTGTCCGACGTTGGAGGGCCCAGGCGGGCTAGCATTTATTTGCTGGTGTTTCAGGCTCAGCGGTTACCTCCCGTTTCTGTCCCTTGTGTCAGACGGACATTCCTCTCGAGAGTTTGGCCACTTGGTCGGCGGCGTGCTAGGTAGATTACTCGTTGTGCGCCGTCTCCTGTGTGCTGATCTCTGTGCTGTTCGTGTGAGGCCGAGACGTCCCACTGGTCGCTACCGCAGTGGTCCGATTGTGAAGCTCCGGAGCGGGGCGTCCCGTTCCGGCCAGCTCGAGCACTCGATTTCTCTAGCACCAGAGCAAGGGCACACGCGCGGTGTGTGTGTGTGTATGCT
>NW_027140786.1:42500-57500 GCF_036365525.1 Heterodontus francisci
GGCTGCAATGAGTCTTGCCGGGCTTAATAGTCGGCGTGGGGGGGGGGGGGTGACTTTGCGAAGGCTAGCAGTGGGCAGAACCGGTTTATGATTTGCTCCCGTCGTCAGATTGACAAAGAGTCTGGTTAATCAGTTGTCCAAATGTTGTAAATTGGTTAATGAGTTGTCACTTCAACTTTTGGCCGCGGTTGGCTACAATGAGTCTTGCCGGGCTTAATAGTCGGCGTGCGGGGGTGACTTTGCGAAGGCTAGCAGTGGGCAGAACCGGTTTATGATTTGCCCCCGTCGTCAGATTGACAAAGAGTCTGGTTAATCAGTTGTCCAAATGTTGTAAATTGGTTAATGAGTTGTCACTTCAACTTTTGGCCGCGGTTGGCTGCAATGAGTCTTGCCGGGCTTAATAGTCGGCGTGGGGGTGAATTTGCGAAGGTGGCCGTGTTTGTATGCATGTTTGCCGGCGTGTTTAGGAAGGTTGGGTGGGTGGGTGGTTGTGTGGGCGCCGTGGTCTGAGGGCACATCCTGTGGGATGTGGGAGGCGGGGGAAGGAGAGCGCCCTTGGTGCGTGTGTCTAGGCGATGCATTGCGGAAGGATGGGCGGGTGGGGCCGGGCGTGTGGGTTCCCGACTTATCGGTGAACCATTTGCTACTGCGGGGCCAAAGCAAAAGGGAAAGCATAAGGGCGCAGGCTGCCCTCTGCGGGACAGGTCCGGCCCTGACGCCGGTTTACGATTTCTCCGGTAAAGCACCTGTCGGGTGGCGACCGGAGGGTCTTTGCAGGGCCTGGATCTCCGAGCCCGTGGGACAGGCGGGAAAGGGTGGCGGCAGCCGGTTGAAGTCCCGACCCTGGGCAGCCTCCCGGTCTTACCTCCATAACTTCGGCGGGGAGGGAGGTCCGATCCCCGCGCGGTCGACGGCAGGCGGTAGGGCTCGGAGGGGCGCGGCCTGGTCCGCGAGTGCCCCGGCGCCGCCCCTCTGCCCGTCCGAGGGACAGTAGGAAATGGCCATACCGCTTTCCGGCCGATTGCCGCCGGACGTCCGGCCGCATTCGCTCGGTCTGCGCGGCCGGCGGTAGCCGGGGGCGAGGGGCATCGGGCGGTGGCGGAACCAGGCCGGCCCGACCGCTGGGGGCCGCCCGGGCGACGTTTGAATCTGTCGGGTCGGACCGCCGAATCCCGCGGGATTTCGGGATCGAATCTGCGGGTGGAATCGGCACCTCGTCCCGCTGTCCGGTTCCCCCCCGTCGACTGCAACGGGTTTCCGAGGCCCGTCGGTCAGGCGCGGTTCGCTCCGCAATCCGCCGGCCGATCGGCACCGGGCGGGGCTCTACGGAAAGAGGGGACCCTCCGGCGTCGAGTGCCGGCGCACCGACCCCGCAGGCTGACCGGGAAGGTGAAGACTCACCCCGCTGAATGCCCGGCCCCGGGCACCCTCCGGCGCCGGGGCCATAACTTCGGGGAGGGAGGTCCGAGCTCCGCGCGGTCGACGGCAGGTGAAAGGGGCCGGTGCGCCGCGGAAGGCGACAGCAGTCCCGTCAGGCTGCACCTCTGCTCGGGCGAACGGCGTCAGGAAAAGGGGAGAGCACTTCCCCACCGATAGCTCCGGAACGCCCGGACCCATTGGCCCGCGGCAGCGGTGGCTGCTAGAGGGCCTCCGGCGCCGTCAGCCGGGGTACGTCCCAGGCCGGCCGGACGGCGGGCAGCCGGAGGCAACGGCCTGGAACGGAGCCAGACTTGAGTCGTTCCGTGCCGTGGGCAAAAAGGCAGGGCTGCGGGTCAGCGCAGTTTGGCAAACCTAGCCGCAAGTGCGGGAAGGGCGGAGGAGCACACGGACGCCGCCTTCCCAAACTGAGCCCAAAGTGCCCAGGCATGCCCCCTTGATCTCGCCTAATCAGTGAGCCCAAAATAATTTCAGAGTGTGGAAACCTTATCCAAAAAGGTCGAAAAGAACGGCCAGAGATCAAGTCCGAAAGGGGAAATCAGTAACAAGCAAGCAGAGTAATCATTAACCAAAAAGCGCAAAATTATGTTAAAAGTGTGAAATCATTAACCAAAAACTCGAAAATAATGTCCAGAGACCAAGTCCGAAAGGGCAAATGGTTAACCAGTAAGCAGAGTAATCATTAACCAAAAATCGCAAAAGTAAGTAAAAAGTATGAAATCATTAACCAAAAATCGCAAAAGTAAGTAAAAAGTGTGAAATCATTAACCAAAAACTCGAAAATAATGTGCAGAGACTAAGTCCGAAAGGGCAAATGGTTAACCAGTAAGCAGAGTCATCATTAACCAAAAATCGCAAAAGTAAGTAAAAAGTGTGAAATCATTAACCAAAAATCGCAAAAGTAAGTAAAAAGTGTGAAATCATTAACCAAAAACTCGAAAATAATCTCCAGAGACTAAGTCCGAAAGGGCAAATGGTTAACCAGTAAGCAGAGTAATCATTAACCAAAAATCGCAAAAGTAAGTAAAAAGTGTGAAATCATTAACCAAAAATCGCAAAAGTAAGTAAAAAGTGTGAAATCATTAACCAAAAACTCGAAAATAATGTCCAGAGACTAAGTCCAAAAGGGCAAATGGTTAACCAGTAAGCAGAGTAATCATTAACCAAAAAGCGCAAAAATATGTTAAAAGTGTGAAATCATTAACCAAAAACTCGAAAATAATGTGCAGAGACTAAGTCCGAAAGGGCAAATGGTTAACCAGTAAGCAGAGTAATCATTAACCAAAAATCGCAAAAGTAAGTAAAAAGTGTGAAATCATTAACCAAAAACTCGAAAATAATCTCCAGAGACTAAGTCCGAAAGGGCAAATGGTTAACCAGTAAGCAGAGTAATCATTAACCAAAAATCGCAAAAGTAAGTAAAAAGTGTGAAATCATTAACCAAAAACTCGAAAATAATGTCCAGAGACCAAGTCCGAAAGGGCAAATGGTTAACCAGTAAGCAGAGTAATCATTAACCAAAAATCGCAAAAGTAAGTAAAAAGTGTGAAATCATTAACCAAAAATCGCAAAAGTAAGTAAAAAGTGTGAAATCATTAACCAAAAACTCGAAAATAATCTCCAGAGACTAAGTCCGAAAGGGCAAATGGTTAACCAGTAAGCAGAGTAATCATTAACCAAAAATCGCAAAAGTAAGTAAAAAGTGTGAAATCATTAACCAAAAATCGCAAAAGTAAGTAAAAAGTGTGAAATCATTAACCAAAAAGTCGAAAATAATCTCCAGAGACTAAGTCCAAAAGGGCAAATGGTTAACCAGTAAGCAGAGTAATCATTAACCAAAAATCGCAAAAGTAAGTAAAAAGTGTGAAATCATTAACCAAAAACTCGAAAATAATGTCCAGAGACTAAGTCCGAAAGGGCAAATGGTTAACCAGTAAGCAGAGTAATCATTAACCAAAAGGCGCAAAAGTAAGTAAAAAGTATGAAATCAGTAACCAAAAAGCGCAAAAATATGTTAAAAGTGTGAAATCATTAACCAAAAAGTCGAAAATAATCTCCAGAGACTAAGTCCGAAAGGGCAAATGGTTAACCAGTAAGCAGAGTAATCATTAACCAAAAATCGCAAAAATATGTTAAAAGTGTGAAATCATTAACCAAAAACTCGAAAATAATGTGCAGAGACTAAGTCCGAAAGGGCAAATGGTTAACCAGTAAGCAGAGTAATCATTAACCAAAAAGGGCAAAAGTAAGTAAAAAGTATGAAATCATTAACCAAAAAGCACAAAATTAAGTTAAAAGTGTGAAATCATTAACCAAAAAGTCGAAAATAATGTCCAGAGACCAAGTCCGAAAGGGCAAATGGTTAACCAGTAAGCAGAGTAATCATTAACCAAAAATCGCAAAAGTAAGTAAAAAGTATGAAATCATTAACCAAAAAGGGCAAAAGTAAGTAAAAAGTATGAAATCATTAACCAAAAATCGCAAAAGTAAGTAAAAAGTATGAAATCATTAACCAAAAATCGCAAAAGTAAGTAAAAAGTATGAAATCATTAACCAAAAAGCACAAAATTAAGTTAAAAGTGTGAAATCATTAACCAAAATGTCGAAAACAATGTCCAGAGACTAAGTCCGAAAGGGCAAATGGTTAACCAGTAAGCAGAGTAATCATTAACCAAAAATCGCAAAAGTAAGTAAAAAGTGTGAAATCATTAACCAAAAACCCGAAAATAATGTCCAGAGACTAAGTCCGAAAGGGCAAATGGTTAACCAGTAAGCAGAGTAATCATTAACCAAAAATCGCAAAAGTAAGTAAAAAGTGTGAAATCATTAACCAAAAACTCGAAAATAATGTCCAGAGACTAAGTCCGAAAGGGCAAATGGTTAACCAGTAAGCAGAGTAATCATTAACCAAAAGGCGCAAAAGTAAGTAAAAAGTATGAAATCAGTAACCAAAAAGCGCAAAAATATGTTAAAAGTGTGAAATCATTAACCAAAAACTCGAAAATAATGTGCAGAGACTAAGTCCGAAAGGGCAAATAATTAACCAGTAAGCAGAGTAATCATTAACCAAAAAGCGCAAAAATATGTTAAAAGTGTGAAATCATTAACCAAAAACTCGAAAATAATGTCCAGAGACTAAGTTCGAAAGGGCAAATGGTTAACCAGTAAGCAGAGTAATCATTAACCAAAAATCGCAAAAGTAAGTAAAAAGTGTGAAATCATTAACCAAAAAGCACAAAATTAAGTTAAAAGTGTGAAATCATTAACCAAAAAGTCGAAAATAATCTCCAGAGACTAAGTCCGAAAGGGCAAATGGTTAACCAGTAAGCAGAGTAATCATTAACCAAAAAGCGCAAAAATATGTTAAAAGTGTGAAATCATTAACCAAAAACTCGAAAATAATGTGCAGAGACTAAGTCCGAAAGGGCAAATGGTTAACCAGTAAGCAGAGTAATCATTAACCAAAAATCGCAAAAGTAAGTAAAAAGTGTGAAATCATTAACCAAAAACTCGAAAATAATCTCCAGAGACTAAGTCCGAAAGGGCAAATGGTTAACCAGTAAGCAGAGTAATCATTAACCAAAAATCGCAAAAGTAAGTAAAAAGTGTGAAATCATTAACCAAAAACTCGAAAATAATGTCCAGAGACCAAGTCCGAAAGGGCAAATGGTTAACCAGTAAGCAGAGTAATCATTAACCAAAAATCGCAAAAGTAAGTAAAAAGTGTGAAATCATTAACCAAAAATCGCAAAAGTAAGTAAAAAGTGTGAAATCATTAACCAAAAACTCGAAAATAATCTCCAGAGACTAAGTCCGAAAGGGCAAATGGTTAACCAGTAAGCAGAGTAATCATTAACCAAAAATCGCAAAAGTAAGTAAAAAGTGTGAAATCATTAACCAAAAATCGCAAAAGTAAGTAAAAAGTGTGAAATCATTAACCAAAAAGTCGAAAATAATCTCCAGAGACTAAGTCCAAAAGGGCAAATGGTTAACCAGTAAGCAGAGTAATCATTAACCAAAAATCGCAAAAGTAAGTAAAAAGTGTGAAATCATTAACCAAAAACTCGAAAATAATCTCCAGAGACTAAGTCCGAAAGGGCAAATGGTTAACCAGTAAGCAGAGTAATCATTAACCAAAAGGCGCAAAAGTAAGTAAAAAGTATGAAATCAGTAACCAAAAAGCGCAAAAATATGTTAAAAGTGTGAAATCATTAACCAAAAAGTCGAAAATAATCTCCAGAGACTAAGTCCGAAAGGGCAAATGGTTAACCAGTAAGCAGAGTAATCATTAACCAAAAATCGCAAAAATATGTTAAAAGTGTGAAATCATTAACCAAAAACTCGAAAATAATGTGCAGAGACTAAGTCCGAAAGGGCAAATGGTTAACCAGTAAGCAGAGTAATCATTAACCAAAAAGGGCAAAAGTAAGTAAAAAGTATGAAATCATTAACCAAAAAGCACAAAATTAAGTTAAAAGTGTGAAATCATTAACCAAAAAGTCGAAAATAATGTCCAGAGACCAAGTCCGAAAGGGCAAATGGTTAACCAGTAAGCAGAGTAATCATTAACCAAAAATCGCAAAAGTAAGTAAAAAGTATGAAATCATTAACCAAAAAGGGCAAAAGTAAGTAAAAAGTATGAAATCATTAACCAAAAATCGCAAAAGTAAGTAAAAAGTATGAAATCATTAACCAAAAATCGCAAAAGTAAGTAAAAAGTATGAAATCATTAACCAAAAAGCACAAAATTAAGTTAAAAGTGTGAAATCATTAACCAAAATGTCGAAAACAATGTCCAGAGACTAAGTCCGAAAGGGCAAATGGTTAACCAGTAAGCAGAGTAATCATTAACCAAAAATCGCAAAAGTAAGTAAAAAGTGTGAAATCATTAACCAAAAACCCGAAAATAATGTCCAGAGACTAAGTCCGAAAGGGCAAATGGTTAACCAGTAAGCAGAGTAATCATTAACCAAAAATCGCAAAAGTAAGTAAAAAGTGTGAAATCATTAACCAAAAACTCGAAAATAATGTCCAGAGACTAAGTCCGAAAGGGCAAATGGTTAACCAGTAAGCAGAGTAATCATTAACCAAAAGGCGCAAAAGTAAGTAAAAAGTATGAAATCAGTAACCAAAAAGCGCAAAAATATGTTAAAAGTGTGAAATCATTAACCAAAAACTCGAAAATAATGTGCAGAGACTAAGTCCGAAAGGGCAAATAATTAACCAGTAAGCAGAGTAATCATTAACCAAAAAGCGCAAAAATATGTTAAAAGTGTGAAATCATTAACCAAAAACTCGAAAATAATGTCCAGAGACTAAGTTCGAAAGGGCAAATGGTTAACCAGTAAGCAGAGTAATCATTAACCAAAAATCGCAAAAGTAAGTAAAAAGTGTGAAATCATTAACCAAAAAGCACAAAATTAAGTTAAAAGTGTGAAATCATTAACCAAAAAGTCGAAAATAATCTCCAGAGACTAAGTCCGAAAGGGCAAATGGTTAACCAGTAAGCAGAGTAATCATTAACCAAAAAGCGCAAAAATATGTTAAAAGTGTGAAATCATTAACCAAAAACTCGAAAATAATGTGCAGAGACTAAGTCCGAAAGGGCAAATAATTAACCAGTAAGCAGAGTAATCATTAACCAAAAAGCGCAAAAATATGTAAAAAGTGTGAAATCAGTAACCAAAAAGCGCAAAAGTAAGTAAAAAGTGTGAAATCATTAACCAAAAACTCGAAAATAATCTCCAGAGACTAAGTCCGAAAGGGCAAATGGTTAACCAGTAAGCAGAGTAATCATTAACCAAAAAGCGCAAAAATATGTTAAAAGTGTGAAATCATTAACCAAAAACTCGAAAATAATGTGCAGAGACTAAGTCCGAAAGGGCAAATAATTAACCAGTAAGCAGAGTAATCATTAACCAAAAAGCGCAAAAATATGTAAAAAGTGTGAAATCAGTAACCAAAAAGCGCAAAAGTAAGTAAAAAGTGTGAAATCATTAACCAAAAACTCGAAAATAATCTCCAGAGACTAAGTCCGAAAGGGCAAATGGTTAACCAGTAAGCAGAGTAATCATTAACCAAAAAGCGCAAAAATATGTTAAAAGTGTGAAATCATTAACCAAAAACTCGAAAATAATGTGCAGAGACTAAGTCCGAAAGGGCAAATAATTAACCAGTAAGCAGAGTAATCATTAACCAAAAAGCGCAAAAATATGTAAAAAGTGTGAAATCAGTAACCAAAAAGCGCAAAAGTAAGTAAAAAGTGTGAAATCATTAACCAAAAACTCGAAAATAATCTCCAGAGACTAAGTCCGAAAGGGCAAATGGTTAACCAGTAAGCAGAGTAATCATTAACCAAAAAGCGCAAAAATATGTTAAAAGTGTGAAATCATTAACCAAAAACTCGAAAATAATGTCCAGAGACTAAGTCCGAAAGGGCAAATGGTTAACCAGTAAGCAGAGTAATCATTAACCAAAAATCGCAAAAGTAAGTAAAAAGTGTGAAATCATTAACCAAAAAGCACAAAATTAAGTTAAAAGTGTGAAATCATTAACCAAAAAGTCGAAAATAATCTCCAGAGACTAAGTCCAAAAGGGCAAATGGTTAACCAGTAAGCAGAGTAATCATTAACCAAAAATCGCAAAAGTAAGTAAAAAGTGTGAAATCATTAACCAAAAACTCGAAAATAATCTCCAGAGACTAAGTCCGAAAGGGCAAATGGTTAACCAGTAAGCAGAGTAATCATTAACCAAAAGGCGCAAAAGTAAGTAAAAAGTATGAAATCAGTAACCAAAAAGCGCAAAAATATGTTAAAAGTGTGAAATCATTAACCAAAAAGTCGAAAATAATCTCCAGAGACTAAGTCCGAAAGGGCAAATGGTTAACCAGTAAGCAGAGTAATCATTAACCAAAAATCGCAAAAGTAAGTAAAAAGTGTGAAATCATTAACCAAAAACTCGAAAATAATCTCCAGAGACTAAGTCCGAAAGGGCAAATGGTTAACCAGTAAGCAGAGTAATCATTAACCAAAAGGCGCAAAAGTAAGTAAAAAGTATGAAATCAGTAACCAAAAAGCGCAAAAATATGTTAAAAGTGTGAAATCATTAACCAAAAAGTCGAAAATAATCTCCAGAGACTAAGTCCGAAAGGGCAAATGGTTAACCAGTAAGCAGAGTAATCATTAACCAAAAATCGCAAAAATATGTTAAAAGTGTGAAATCATTAACCAAAAACTCGAAAATAATGTGCAGAGACTAAGTCCGAAAGGGCAAATGGTTAACCAGTAAGCAGAGTAATCATTAACCAAAAAGGGCAAAAGTAAGTAAAAAGTATGAAATCATTAACCAAAAAGCACAAAATTAAGTTAAAAGTGTGAAATCATTAACCAAAAAGTCGAAAATAATGTCCAGAGACCAAGTCCGAAAGGGCAAATGGTTAACCAGTAAGCAGAGTAATCATTAACCAAAAATCGCAAAAGTAAGTAAAAAGTATGAAATCATTAACCAAAAAGGGCAAAAGTAAGTAAAAAGTATGAAATCATTAACCAAAAATCGCAAAAGTAAGTAAAAAGTATGAAATCATTAACCAAAAATCGCAAAAGTAAGTAAAAAGTATGAAATCATTAACCAAAAAGCACAAAATTAAGTTAAAAGTGTGAAATCATTAACCAAAATGTCGAAAACAATGTCCAGAGACTAAGTCCGAAAGGGCAAATGGTTAACCAGTAAGCAGAGTAATCATTAACCAAAAATCGCAAAAGTAAGTAAAAAGTGTGAAATCATTAACCAAAAACCCGAAAATAATGTCCAGAGACTAAGTCCGAAAGGGCAAATGGTTAACCAGTAAGCAGAGTAATCATTAACCAAAAATCGCAAAAGTAAGTAAAAAGTGTGAAATCATTAACCAAAAACTCGAAAATAATGTCCAGAGACTAAGTCCGAAAGGGCAAATGGTTAACCAGTAAGCAGAGTAATCATTAACCAAAAGGCGCAAAAGTAAGTAAAAAGTATGAAATCAGTAACCAAAAAGCGCAAAAATATGTTAAAAGTGTGAAATCATTAACCAAAAACTCGAAAATAATGTGCAGAGACTAAGTCCGAAAGGGCAAATAATTAACCAGTAAGCAGAGTAATCATTAACCAAAAAGCGCAAAAATATGTTAAAAGTGTGAAATCATTAACCAAAAACTCGAAAATAATGTCCAGAGACTAAGTTCGAAAGGGCAAATGGTTAACCAGTAAGCAGAGTAATCATTAACCAAAAATCGCAAAAGTAAGTAAAAAGTGTGAAATCATTAACCAAAAAGCACAAAATTAAGTTAAAAGTGTGAAATCATTAACCAAAAAGTCGAAAATAATCTCCAGAGACTAAGTCCGAAAGGGCAAATGGTTAACCAGTAAGCAGAGTAATCATTAACCAAAAAGCGCAAAAATATGTTAAAAGTGTGAAATCATTAACCAAAAACTCGAAAATAATGTGCAGAGACTAAGTCCGAAAGGGCAAATGGTTAACCAGTAAGCAGAGTAATCATTAACCAAAAATCGCAAAAGTAAGTAAAAAGTGTGAAATCATTAACCAAAAACTCGAAAATAATCTCCAGAGACTAAGTCCGAAAGGGCAAATGGTTAACCAGTAAGCAGAGTAATCATTAACCAAAAATCGCAAAAGTAAGTAAAAAGTGTGAAATCATTAACCAAAAACTCGAAAATAATGTCCAGAGACCAAGTCCGAAAGGGCAAATGGTTAACCAGTAAGCAGAGTAATCATTAACCAAAAATCGCAAAAGTAAGTAAAAAGTGTGAAATCATTAACCAAAAATCGCAAAAGTAAGTAAAAAGTGTGAAATCATTAACCAAAAACTCGAAAATAATCTCCAGAGACTAAGTCCGAAAGGGCAAATGGTTAACCAGTAAGCAGAGTAATCATTAACCAAAAATCGCAAAAGTAAGTAAAAAGTGTGAAATCATTAACCAAAAATCGCAAAAGTAAGTAAAAAGTGTGAAATCATTAACCAAAAAGTCGAAAATAATCTCCAGAGACTAAGTCCAAAAGGGCAAATGGTTAACCAGTAAGCAGAGTAATCATTAACCAAAAATCGCAAAAGTAAGTAAAAAGTGTGAAATCATTAACCAAAAACTCGAAAATAATCTCCAGAGACTAAGTCCGAAAGGGCAAATGGTTAACCAGTAAGCAGAGTAATCATTAACCAAAAGGCGCAAAAGTAAGTAAAAAGTATGAAATCAGTAACCAAAAAGCGCAAAAATATGTTAAAAGTGTGAAATCATTAACCAAAAAGTCGAAAATAATCTCCAGAGACTAAGTCCGAAAGGGCAAATGGTTAACCAGTAAGCAGAGTAATCATTAACCAAAAATCGCAAAAATATGTTAAAAGTGTGAAATCATTAACCAAAAACTCGAAAATAATGTGCAGAGACTAAGTCCGAAAGGGCAAATGGTTAACCAGTAAGCAGAGTCATCATTAACCAAAAAGGGCAAAAGTAAGTAAAAAGTATGAAATCATTAACCAAAAAGCACAAAATTAAGTTAAAAGTGTGAAATCATTAACCAAAAAGTCGAAAATAATGTCCAGAGACCAAGTCCGAAAGGGCAAATGGTTAACCAGTAAGCAGAGTAATCATTAACCAAAAATCGCAAAAGTAAGTAAAAAGTATGAAATCATTAACCAAAAAGGGCAAAAGTAAGTAAAAAGTATGAAATCATTAACCAAAAATCGCAAAAGTAAGTAAAAAGTATGAAATCATTAACCAAAAATCGCAAAAGTAAGTAAAAAGTATGAAATCATTAACCAAAAAGCACAAAATTAAGTTAAAAGTGTGAAATCATTAACCAAAATGTCGAAAACAATGTCCAGAGACTAAGTCCGAAAGGGCAAATGGTTAACCAGTAAGCAGAGTAATCATTAACCAAAAATCGCAAAAGTAAGTAAAAAGTGTGAAATCATTAACCAAAAACCCGAAAATAATGTCCAGAGACTAAGTCCGAAAGGGCAAATGGTTAACCAGTAAGCAGAGTAATCATTAACCAAAAATCGCAAAAGTAAGTAAAAAGTGTGAAATCATTAACCAAAAACTCGAAAATAATGTCCAGAGACTAAGTCCGAAAGGGCAAATGGTTAACCAGTAAGCAGAGTAATCATTAACCAAAAGGCGCAAAAGTAAGTAAAAAGTATGAAATCAGTAACCAAAAAGCGCAAAAATATGTTAAAAGTGTGAAATCATTAACCAAAAACTCGAAAATAATGTGCAGAGACTAAGTCCGAAAGGGCAAATAATTAACCAGTAAGCAGAGTAATCATTAACCAAAAAGCGCAAAAATATGTTAAAAGTGTGAAATCATTAACCAAAAACTCGAAAATAATGTCCAGAGACTAAGTTCGAAAGGGCAAATGGTTAACCAGTAAGCAGAGTAATCATTAACCAAAAATCGCAAAAGTAAGTAAAAAGTGTGAAATCATTAACCAAAAAGCACAAAATTAAGTTAAAAGTGTGAAATCATTAACCAAAAAGTCGAAAATAATCTCCAGAGACTAAGTCCGAAAGGGCAAATGGTTAACCAGTAAGCAGAGTAATCATTAACCAAAAAGCGCAAAAATATGTTAAAAGTGTGAAATCATTAACCAAAAACTCGAAAATAATGTGCAGAGACTAAGTCCGAAAGGGCAAATAATTAACCAGTAAGCAGAGTAATCATTAACCAAAAAGCGCAAAAATATGTAAAAAGTGTGAAATCAGTAACCAAAAAGCGCAAAAGTAAGTAAAAAGTGTGAAATCATTAACCAAAAACTCGAAAATAATCTCCAGAGACTAAGTCCGAAAGGGCAAATGGTTAACCAGTAAGCAGAGTAATCATTAACCAAAAAGCGCAAAAATATGTTAAAAGTGTGAAATCATTAACCAAAAACTCGAAAATAATGTGCAGAGACTAAGTCCGAAAGGGCAAATAATTAACCAGTAAGCAGAGTAATCATTAACCAAAAAGCGCAAAAATATGTAAAAAGTGTGAAATCAGTAACCAAAAAGCGCAAAAGTAAGTAAAAAGTGTGAAATCATTAACCAAAAACTCGAAAATAATCTCCAGAGACTAAGTCCGAAAGGGCAAATGGTTAACCAGTAAGCAGAGTAATCATTAACCAAAAAGCGCAAAAATATGTTAAAAGTGTGAAATCATTAACCAAAAACTCGAAAATAATGTCCAGAGACTAAGTCCGAAAGGGCAAATAATTAACCAGTAAGCAGAGTAATCATTAACCAAAAAGCGCAAAAATATGTAAAAAGTGTGAAATCAGTAACCAAAAAGCGCAAAAGTAAGTAAAAAGTGTGAAATCATTAACCAAAAACTCGAAAATAATCTCCAGAGACTAAGTCCGAAAGGGCAAATGGTTAACCAGTAAGCAGAGTAATCATTAACCAAAAAGCGCAAAAATATGTTAAAAGTGTGAAATCATTAACCAAAAACTCGAAAATAATGTCCAGAGACTAAGTCCGAAAGGGCAAATGGTTAACCAGTAAGCAGAGTAATCATTAACCAAAAATCGCAAAAGTAAGTAAAAAGTGTGAAATCATTAACCAAAAAGCACAAAATTAAGTTAAAAGTGTGAAATCATTAACCAAAAAGTCGAAAATAATCTCCAGAGACTAAGTCCGAAAGGGCAAATGGTTAACCAGTAAGCAGAGTAATCATTAACCAAAAAGCGCAAAAATATGTTAAAAGTGTGAAATCATTAACCAAAAATCGCAAAAGTAAGTAAAAAGTGTGAAATCATTAACCAAAAAGTCGAAAATAATGTCCAGAGACTAAGTCCGAAAGGGCAAATGGTTAACCAGTAAGCAGAGTAATCATTAACCAAAAAGCGCAAAAATATGTTAAAAGTGTGAAATCATTAACCAAAAACTCGAAAATAATGTCCAGAGACTAAGTCCGAAAGGGCAAATGGTTAACCAGTAAGCAGAGTAATCATTAACCAAAAAGGGCAAAAGTAAGTAAAAAGTATGAAATCATTAACCAAAAAGTCGAAAATAATGCCCAGAGACTAAGTCCGAAAGGGCAAATGGTTAACCAGAAAATCCGTCGAATAATGTCCAGAGACTAAGTCCGAAAGGGCAAATGGTTAACCAGTGGAAGGGCGATCAAGCGGAAAAATTTGCCCCGGTTACCCGGGATGGAGTTCCAGAGGTCCGGCCAGAGTTGTCAAATTCGTCCCGCTGATCGGACGCTTGTCATTCGGGTGGCTGGGGGTTGGCGGGGTATCTGCACAGTAGTAGGAGGTGGCAAGTCGGGACTTGGACGTTTATTCCAAGAGTCCACCCGAGCCTCCAGGTCTGCAGAGACCGACCCTAGCTGCCGCCCAACCGACTTTTAAGCCTTTTTCGGATGGGGATTTTTTCCCATTTTCGTCCATTTTTCGGGTTTTCTGTCGGGCTTAATAGGCGGCAGCCTGACCCCCGGCCGAGGCGGGGGGCGCACTCTCCCTTGCGTAAGGGTCCGGATTTGCCCCGGAAAGTGCCCCCGACGGCCTCCCGACCCGGGTGCCTGCAGGGCGGGGGAAAGGGTAGTCCCAGCCGCAGGAAATCATTAACCAAAAGACTTAGCCGTCGGGGCAGAGGCTAAGACCCGGGCTGGTGAAATCATTAACCAAAAGGAATGCACCCTTTTCCGAAAGTGCAGGCCGAAATAAGGCGAGCCTTGGGCCGGGAAGGCCAAAACCCCCAACTCATGGAAGTGTATGGGGTCGGACTCGGCGACTTTCCCGGGCCCCGAGTTGACCTTTCCCCACGGGGGCGGTCAAGTTGCTCCCGCCAAGAGGGCACGTTGCATTTGCTGCCGCTCTAGTCCCCGGGCTAGTTAATCAGTTGCCGTCGGAAGTCCCGATGCCGAAATGAAAAATGGCCGTTGCGGCGATTTGGCGCCTCATTTTCGGAAGGACTACCGGCAGGCAACCCGCCGAATTGACACTTGCGATTCGGGTGGCTGGGGGTTGGCGGGGTACCCGGAGATTTTCGGGAACTCGATTTTCAGAACTTTTGCTGGCAGCGGTTGCACTTGCAAAGTGGCCGAAGAAGTGCTCCCTCAAGGAAGGACCTTCTTTTGAAATAAAAGACCTTCCGAAGAGTGCCTGGAAGTCATTTATGAGCATTTAAGGGTAAATCTGGCGGACTTTCCATGCTCTGTTGCCGGCTCTGAAATATCGCACAGTTGGGTCTAGGCCGGTAGACTGGCTGTGAAAACAGACAAAGTGTTTTGGCGAGCGAGAGAAAACAAGGCCTTGGAACAGATTGGGGGGTGCGGAGGCACACCACACCCACAGGAAAAGAATTAATAAAAAAAAAACCAAAGTCTATGACATGTCTGTTGGTACAGTGAGAAAAGCAAAGAAGGGAGGCTGCGATGGCAGAGCAAAGCCGACCTTCATACAGATATACATGTCAAAGAAAGAAACTATGCCCGCAAAAGACTTGGTGCGAAATAACAAGGCTCCTTGTGAACGGTTATCTTTGTCTGTCAGGCGCAGATTGTGGCGGCGTCGCCTGGTTTCCTTGGGTTGC
>NW_027140786.1:70000-75000 GCF_036365525.1 Heterodontus francisci
CGGGGTACGTCCCAGGCCGGCCGGACGGCGGGCAGCCGGAGGCAACGGCCTGGAACGGAGCCAGACTTGAGTCGTTCCGTGCCGTGGGCAAAAAGGCAGGGCTGCGGGTCAGCGCAGTTTGGCAAACCTAGCCGCAAGTGCGGGAAGGGCGGAGGAGCACACGGACGCCGCCTTCCCAAACTGAGCCCAAAGTGCCCAGGCATGCCCCCTTGATCTCGCCTAATCAGTGAGCCCAAAATAATTTCAGAGTGTGGAAACCTTATCCAAAAAGGTCGAAAAGAACGGCCAGAGATCAAGTCCGAAAGGGGAAATCAGTAACAAGCAAGCAGAGTAATCATTAACCAAAAAGCGCAAAATTATGTTAAAAGTGTGAAATCATTAACCAAAAACTCGAAAATAATGTCCAGAGACCAAGTCCGAAAGGGCAAATGGTTAACCAGTAAGCAGAGTAATCATTAACCAAAAATCGCAAAAGTAAGTAAAAAGTATGAAATCATTAACCAAAAATCGCAAAAGTAAGTAAAAAGTGTGAAATCATTAACCAAAAACTCGAAAATAATGTGCAGAGACTAAGTCCGAAAGGGCAAATGGTTAACCAGTAAGCAGAGTCATCATTAACCAAAAATCGCAAAAGTAAGTAAAAAGTGTGAAATCATTAACCAAAAATCGCAAAAGTAAGTAAAAAGTGTGAAATCATTAACCAAAAACTCGAAAATAATCTCCAGAGACTAAGTCCGAAAGGGCAAATGGTTAACCAGTAAGCAGAGTAATCATTAACCAAAAATCGCAAAAGTAAGTAAAAAGTGTGAAATCATTAACCAAAAATCGCAAAAGTAAGTAAAAAGTGTGAAATCATTAACCAAAAACTCGAAAATAATGTCCAGAGACTAAGTCCAAAAGGGCAAATGGTTAACCAGTAAGCAGAGTAATCATTAACCAAAAAGCGCAAAAATATGTTAAAAGTGTGAAATCATTAACCAAAAACTCGAAAATAATGTGCAGAGACTAAGTCCGAAAGGGCAAATGGTTAACCAGTAAGCAGAGTAATCATTAACCAAAAATCGCAAAAGTAAGTAAAAAGTGTGAAATCATTAACCAAAAACTCGAAAATAATCTCCAGAGACTAAGTCCGAAAGGGCAAATGGTTAACCAGTAAGCAGAGTAATCATTAACCAAAAATCGCAAAAGTAAGTAAAAAGTGTGAAATCATTAACCAAAAACTCGAAAATAATGTCCAGAGACCAAGTCCGAAAGGGCAAATGGTTAACCAGTAAGCAGAGTAATCATTAACCAAAAATCGCAAAAGTAAGTAAAAAGTGTGAAATCATTAACCAAAAATCGCAAAAGTAAGTAAAAAGTGTGAAATCATTAACCAAAAACTCGAAAATAATCTCCAGAGACTAAGTCCGAAAGGGCAAATGGTTAACCAGTAAGCAGAGTAATCATTAACCAAAAATCGCAAAAGTAAGTAAAAAGTGTGAAATCATTAACCAAAAATCGCAAAAGTAAGTAAAAAGTGTGAAATCATTAACCAAAAAGTCGAAAATAATCTCCAGAGACTAAGTCCAAAAGGGCAAATGGTTAACCAGTAAGCAGAGTAATCATTAACCAAAAATCGCAAAAGTAAGTAAAAAGTGTGAAATCATTAACCAAAAACTCGAAAATAATCTCCAGAGACTAAGTCCGAAAGGGCAAATGGTTAACCAGTAAGCAGAGTAATCATTAACCAAAAGGCGCAAAAGTAAGTAAAAAGTATGAAATCAGTAACCAAAAAGCGCAAAAATATGTTAAAAGTGTGAAATCATTAACCAAAAAGTCGAAAATAATCTCCAGAGACTAAGTCCGAAAGGGCAAATGGTTAACCAGTAAGCAGAGTAATCATTAACCAAAAATCGCAAAAATATGTTAAAAGTGTGAAATCATTAACCAAAAACTCGAAAATAATGTGCAGAGACTAAGTCCGAAAGGGCAAATGGTTAACCAGTAAGCAGAGTAATCATTAACCAAAAAGGGCAAAAGTAAGTAAAAAGTATGAAATCATTAACCAAAAAGCACAAAATTAAGTTAAAAGTGTGAAATCATTAACCAAAAAGTCGAAAATAATGTCCAGAGACCAAGTCCGAAAGGGCAAATGGTTAACCAGTAAGCAGAGTAATCATTAACCAAAAATCGCAAAAGTAAGTAAAAAGTATGAAATCATTAACCAAAAAGGGCAAAAGTAAGTAAAAAGTATGAAATCATTAACCAAAAATCGCAAAAGTAAGTAAAAAGTATGAAATCATTAACCAAAAATCGCAAAAGTAAGTAAAAAGTATGAAATCATTAACCAAAAAGCACAAAATTAAGTTAAAAGTGTGAAATCATTAACCAAAATGACGAAAACAATGTCCAGAGACTAAGTCCGAAAGGGCAAATGGTTAACCAGTAAGCAGAGTAATCATTAACCAAAAATCGCAAAAGTAAGTAAAAAGTGTGAAATCATTAACCAAAAACCCGAAAATAATGTCCAGAGACTAAGTCCGAAAGGGCAAATGGTTAACCAGTAAGCAGAGTAATCATTAACCAAAAATCGCAAAAGTAAGTAAAAAGTGTGAAATCATTAACCAAAAACTCGAAAATAATGTCCAGAGACTAAGTCCGAAAGGGCAAATGGTTAACCAGTAAGCAGAGTAATCATTAACCAAAAGGCGCAAAAGTAAGTAAAAAGTATGAAATCAGTAACCAAAAAGCGCAAAAATATGTTAAAAGTGTGAAATCATTAACCAAAAACTCGAAAATAATGTGCAGAGACTAAGTCCGAAAGGGCAAATAATTAACCAGTAAGCAGAGTAATCATTAACCAAAAAGCGCAAAAATATGTTAAAAGTGTGAAATCATTAACCAAAAACTCGAAAATAATGTCCAGAGACTAAGTTCGAAAGGGCAAATGGTTAACCAGTAAGCAGAGTAATCATTAACCAAAAATCGCAAAAGTAAGTAAAAAGTGTGAAATCATTAACCAAAAAGCACAAAATTAAGTTAAAAGTGTGAAATCATTAACCAAAAAGTCGAAAATAATCTCCAGAGACTAAGTCCGAAAGGGCAAATGGTTAACCAGTAAGCAGAGTAATCATTAACCAAAAAGCGCAAAAATATGTTAAAAGTGTGAAATCATTAACCAAAAACTCGAAAATAATGTGCAGAGACTAAGTCCGAAAGGGCAAATAATTAACCAGTAAGCAGAGTAATCATTAACCAAAAAGCGCAAAAATATGTAAAAAGTGTGAAATCAGTAACCAAAAAGCGCAAAAGTAAGTAAAAAGTGTGAAATCATTAACCAAAAACTCGAAAATAATCTCCAGAGACTAAGTCCGAAAGGGCAAATGGTTAACCAGTAAGCAGAGTAATCATTAACCAAAAAGCGCAAAAATATGTTAAAAGTGTGAAATCATTAACCAAAAACTCGAAAATAATGTGCAGAGACTAAGTCCGAAAGGGCAAATAATTAACCAGTAAGCAGAGTAATCATTAACCAAAAAGCGCAAAAATATGTAAAAAGTGTGAAATCAGTAACCAAAAAGCGCAAAAGTAAGTAAAAAGTGTGAAATCATTAACCAAAAACTCGAAAATAATCTCCAGAGACTAAGTCCGAAAGGGCAAATGGTTAACCAGTAAGCAGAGTAATCATTAACCAAAAAGCGCAAAAATATGTTAAAAGTGTGAAATCATTAACCAAAAACTCGAAAATAATGTCCAGAGACTAAGTCCGAAAGGGCAAATAATTAACCAGTAAGCAGAGTAATCATTAACCAAAAAGCGCAAAAATATGTAAAAAGTGTGAAATCAGTAACCAAAAAGCGCAAAAGTAAGTAAAAAGTGTGAAATCATTAACCAAAAACTCGAAAATAATCTCCAGAGACTAAGTCCGAAAGGGCAAATGGTTAACCAGTAAGCAGAGTAATCATTAACCAAAAAGCGCAAAAATATGTTAAAAGTGTGAAATCATTAACCAAAAACTCGAAAATAATGTCCAGAGACTAAGTCCGAAAGGGCAAATGGTTAACCAGTAAGCAGAGTAATCATTAACCAAAAATCGCAAAAGTAAGTAAAAAGTGTGAAATCATTAACCAAAAAGCACAAAATTAAGTTAAAAGTGTGAAATCATTAACCAAAAAGTCGAAAATAATCTCCAGAGACTAAGTCCGAAAGGGCAAATGGTTAACCAGTAAGCAGAGTAATCATTAACCAAAAAGCGCAAAAATATGTTAAAAGTGTGAAATCATTAACCAAAAATCGCAAAAGTAAGTAAAAAGTGTGAAATCATTAACCAAAAAGTCGAAAATAATGTCCAGAGACTAAGTCCGAAAGGGCAAATGGTTAACCAGTAAGCAGAGTAATCATTAACCAAAAAGCGCAAAAATATGTTAAAAGTGTGAAATCATTAACCAAAAACTCGAAAATAATGTCCAGAGACTAAGTCCGAAAGGGCAAATGGTTAACCAGTAAGCAGAGTAATCATTAACCAAAAAGGGCAAAAGTAAGTAAAAAGTATGAAATCATTAACCAAAAAGTCGAAAATAATGCCCAGAGACTAAGTCCGAAAGGGCAAATGGTTAACCAGAAAATCCGTCGAATAATGTCCAGAGACTAAGTCCGAAAGGGCAAATGGTTAACCAGTGGAAGGGCGATCAAGCGGAAAAATTTGCCCCGGTTACCCGGGATGGAGTTCCAGAGGTCCGGCCAGAGTTGTCAAATTCGTCCCGCTGATCGGACGCTTGTCATTCGGGTGGCTGGGGGTTGGCGGGGTATCTGCACAGTAGTAGGAGGTGGCAAGTCGGGACTTGGACGTTTATTCCAAGAGTCCACCCGAGCCTCCAGGTCTGCAGAGACCGACCCTAGCTGCCGCCCAACCGACTTTTAAGCCTTTTTCGGATGGGGATTTTTTCCCATTTTCGTCCATTTTTCGGGTTTTCTGTCGGGCTTAATAGGCGGCAGCCTGACCCCCGGCCGAGGCGGGGGGC
>NW_027140787.1:0-65704 GCF_036365525.1 Heterodontus francisci
CCCCCCCCTCGCACACACCCCCCCCCTCGCACACACCCCCCCCCTCGCACACACCCCCCCCCTCGCACACACCCCCCCCCCACACCCCCCCCTCGCACACACCCCCCCCCTCGCACACACCCCCCCCCTCGCACACACCCCCCCCCTCGCACACACCCCCCCCCCTCGCACACACCCCCCCCCTCGCACACACCCCCCCCCCTCGCACACACCCCCCCCCTCGCACACACCCCCCCCCTCGCACACACCCCCCCCCTCGCACACACCCCCCCCCTCGCACACACCCCCCCCCTCGCACACACCCCCCCCCTCGCACACACCCCCCCCCTCGCACACACCCCCC
Source organism: Heterodontus francisci (assembly GCF_036365525.1). Lineage (NCBI taxonomy): Eukaryota > Metazoa > Chordata > Chondrichthyes > Heterodontiformes > Heterodontidae > Heterodontus > Heterodontus francisci. Next base: position 344 of record NW_027140787.1, read on the forward strand.
CCCTCGCACACACCCCCCCCCTCGCACACACCCCCCCCCTCGCACACACCCCCCCCCTCGCACACACCCCCCCCCTCGCACACACCCCCCCCCTCGCACACACCCCCCCCCTCGCACACACCCCCCCCCTCGCACACACCCCCCCCCTCGCACACACCCCCCCCCTCGCACACACCCCCCCCTCGCACACACCCCCCCCCTCGCACACACCCCCCCCCTCGCACACACCCCCCCCCTCGCACACACCCCCCCCCCTCGCACACACCCCCCCCCTCGCACACACCCCCCCCCTCGCACACACCCCCCCCCTCGCACACACCCCCCCCCTCGCACACACCCCCCCCCTCGCACACACCCCCCCCCTCGCACACACCCCCCCCCTCGCACACACCCCCCCCCTCGCACACACCCCCCCCCTCGCACACACCCCCCCCCTCGCACACACCCCCCCCCTCGCACACACCCCCCCCCTCGCACACACCCCCCCCCTCGCACACACCCCCCCCTCGCACACACCCCCCCCCTCGCACACACCCCCCCCCTCGCACACACCCCCCCCTCGCACACACCCCCCCCCTCGCACACACCCCCCCCCTCGCACACACCCCCCCCCTCGCACACACCCCCCCCCTCGCACACACCCCCCCCCTCGCACACACCCCCCCCCTCGCACACACCCCCCCCCCCTCGCACACACCCCCCCCCCCCTCGCACACACCCCCCCCCTCGCACACACCCCCCCCCCTCGCACACACCCCCCCCCCTCGCACACACCCCCCCCCCTCGCACACACCCCCCCCCCTCGCACACACCCCCCCCCTCGCACACACCCCCCCCCCTCGCACACACCCCCCCCCCTCGCACACACCCCCCCCCCTCGCACACACCCCCCCCCCTCGCACACACCCCCCCCCTCGCACACACCCCCCCCCTCGCACACACACACCCCCCTCTCCCTTTAAACCCCCCCTCTCTCCCTTTAAACCCCCCCTCTCTCCCTTTAAACCCCCCCTCTGACTCTCAACCCCCCCCCCCATGTTTAACTCCCTCCATGCAAGTTGTAACCATATAATTACTAGTTGTTGTCCTCCCTGTGTTTGCAACAGCTAACATGAGGACAACATTCCCAAAATGCCATGGGTTGGTATTGTTGTCTCTTCCACCGGCAAACTGATTGAGCCCAGATTGGCCTGACAGATTCATCCTGGTAGCAAGGCGTACTTAATAGGAATTAGCCCATTGGTTAATCAGATCATTGCTGATTGACTGAACTGTTTTGTAATTTATTAAGTGCACCCATGACACCCAATGGCAGGAAGTAGTACTGCATGACAAATTTATTTGAATCCTTCCATCTGAAACTCTGATGTGGAAGAACAAACAAACTTGCATTTATACAGTGCCTTTGTGGCCGTGTGCTGCCACTTCACATCCAGTGAAGTACTTATGGTGTAATGAGTGTTGTAATGTAGGGAAGGTGCCACTGTTAGCAAATTAAATAAGTGACTAAGTCATCTGTTTCAGTGATGTTGGTTGAAGTATAATGTTAGCCAGGACACAGGGAGAACTCCCTGCTCTTCTTCAAAGTGCCTTGGGATCTTTTACATCCACCTGAGCGGTCAGACTGAATTTTCATTTGGCACCTCATCTGAAAGACAGCACCTCAGACAATGCCGCCCTCCCTCAGTACTGCACTGAAGTGCCAGCCTCGATTATATTCTCAAGTTTTGGAGTGGGGCTTCATGTACTTCATAGTCCCAATAGGAATTACACTTTGTCTCCTGCCGCACTTGCCTTGAAAAGTTCTACATGTCTCCGGTGAATCCTTCTTAAAGAAATTTCTCCTCCAGCTCCCCGCACCCCCCTGCTGCCACTGACTCCACCCAAACTGCCCAAAATACTGGTTCTAGATTTTATTTTATTTGTGAATTGAAAAAAGTCTGATTACTGTGTCTTTATTTGTCATAATGAATTTAGGAAAAAGTTAAAAACTTTATTTCACATGTTGAAAGGCTGAAAGTGTGGAGTTGCAGTCGAAGATCAGCCATGATTTTGTTGAATAGTGTATCTGGCATGTGGCCCACTCCTATTTCTTATGTTCTTATGTGTTATTCCGAATTTGGTAAAATAGAAAATGTTATATCCCTTCCTACCTGCTGGTTTTTAAAGCTGCTTCTCATTTTTTGAAAGGTAGTCAGCTTACCTTTCATATTCTCCCAGTCTACTATAAAGTGCACAAAAATAGCTTTGTGAGGTGATGTGAGAGGTGGTGCTGAAATGCATAGAGCATTTGGAATATTAATGTATAATGTTCTAATTGTGATGGGATGTACTGTCAGGTACCAACTTGTTGTCTGGGTTCTGGAGGGATGGTCCAAGTAGAGGCCAAGTGCTTTTCACAGAAAGAAGGAAAATGTTTAGGGTCATTTGACTCTGGGGCTGGATCAGTGGGGTGGGGTGGAGAAGAATGGGTGGGGGAAGAAAGGGTATTTGTAAAAGGATGAAAATATATAAAATTTGAATCATTTTGGAATGGTCAGTTTGATGAACCTGTCTCAATCTATTTCACAGGTATAGCACTGTACCTTGGTAAGGCTGAGCTCCTGAGCTGTAAGCACCATTATCATGATCATGTTCAGTTTATGGTGAATCCAGGCCAGCAAGGAGAAATAGACTGCACCAAGGAGCATGTCAGTTACACAGACCCGTACAGAAACAAAACACTGGTAAAGTATAGCATGCATCTGTTGATTTCTTTCTTTCAGGGCTACAATTGTGTGTTCCCATTTGACCACTCTTCTTCTGTTGTACTACAGATGTCACAATGCATTTTATACTGTGTTCTTACAGATTCTTCATGTGATGGTTTAAATATGACATTTCTTTTAGCAACTGGAGCAGTTTGTTCGTAAGTTTTAACTTTATCAACTAAGATGGCCAGCAAATATTGACTATACTTGATGTAGTAATTAGTATCTAAAGCTTGCTTTAGCCACAACTAATTTAGCAGAAAATAAAACATGGAACTGCAACAATTGAAGTACTGATTGGCGTCTTTCCTCTTGTATATTCAAGTATTTTGTGCTTTTTCTTTTGACCAGTCTTGGCTCAGTGATGGAACTCTCACTTCTGAGTTGTAGATTGTAGATTCAAGCCCTACTCCAGAGACTTGAGCACATAATCCAGGCTGACACTTTAGTGCAGTACTGCAAGTGTCTCAGAATTGCCACCTTTCAGTTGAAACGTTAAAAAAAATCGAGGCCCTTTCTGGCCACGTGGGTGAATGTAAGAGACCTTGTAACATTATTCACAGAAGAGCAGTGGAGTTCCTCCAGCGTCCTACCTAATATTTATTCCTCAACCAACATTACTAAAAATGTTTTCTGGTCATTACTTTCACTGTTGTGTCATGCCAAGCATGAGGCATATTAATTTCACCACATAGACATTAAATTTCAAACTGTTGTTGAAGGGAAGAAAGGACTTGCTTTAAAAAGTTGCCAGATCTTTGCTGGGAAGACATTTGCATATTAACAGACAGTGCTTGGAAAGGACAAAGGACCATTCCCTGACGCATTCAACGCACAGTGGACTTTTGATCACCAGACGTTGAAGGTGGGTGGGCTCGCATTCCAGGTTGACTGCTAAGATGGCCAAATACACAAACGGACATGGTCAAACCAGCTAGTCACATGACTAACCTGCTGGGCAGCCTGAGTTTTTGAATTTGTACAGACAGTTTGGGCAGAAAGCAGAATGCTCCTGCACTGAGAAGATCTCTCCTGGCTGACTCGTCACAGCCTCTCCTGTCTGCCTGCTCCCATCTCTTTCTCACGGAACTCCAAATCCACTGAAGACACATGAACCCCAAGAGAGAAAAGTCTCTACAGTGAACAAGGTTTAAGAAGAATACTGGGCACCAACGAAAAGCAAGACCTACCTACTGTCACAACCAGGTGAGAAAGGTGTCTAGGGGTCCCTTTCAGCCTTCACCTGGTCTTACTGTAACAGGATTTTATTTTTAAACACACAGTGGTTTGAGCTCTCCCTTGGTGAATCCTTATTCACTGCTTTCCAATTATAAGGTAAAGAAATGAGCACAAACAGGCTTTCTTAGGTTTAAAGAAGAATGGCGAAATTTATTAAAACTTAAACTCTAATTCACTTGGTCCCTATGGGGATAGACAACATGCCCACACTAGCATGTATACATGATCCACAAATGCAAATAGAGACAGAAAAGAGCAGAAGAAAAATAAAGTGGAGAGGTTTGAGGCAATATCTGAAGAGTTTCTTGTTACAATGCTTCAAACTCACTGTAGAGTTCTTGCTTGTAGGTAATTCTTGCTTTTCGTTGGGGCCCAGTATTCTTCTTAAACCTTGTTCACTGTAGGAGACTTTTCTGTCTTGGGGTTCATGTGTCTTCAATGGATTCCAAAGCTGGTGAGAAAGAGATGTTCTCAATCCAGGAGCCAGGCGATTTCTGCCAGTTCAAAACTCTGTGGCAAGTTCAAATTCAAAAGGAACTCAGGTGGCCCAGCAGGTTAGTCATGTGACTTGCTGGTGTGACCACATCTGTTTGTGTGTTCGGCCATCTTAGTAGTTAACCTGGAATGCAAACACCTCCACCCTCAACGTCTGGTAAGTAAAAGTCCATTGTGGATTAAATTGGAGCAGGGAGTAGCCCCTTTGTCCTTTCCAAGTATTGTCTGTTAATATGCAAAAATGTCTCTCCAGCCAAGGATCCATTGTGGGGTTTTTTTTTAACCAGTTCTTTCTTCACTGCAGTAACAGTTTAAAATTAATGTTCATGTGGCGAAATGAATATTCCTCATTCTTGGCAGATGGGGCCCTGCATGACACTACAATAAAGGACACTACAGTGAGCTCTAAGAACCATAACACAAAAACCTCCTCAGATATTGCCTCAAACTTTTCCACTTTATTTATTCTGCTTTCTTTCTGTCTCTATCTGCATGTATGTATCGCGTGTGCATGCTAGCGTGGCCGCGTCGTGCATCCGTAGACGTTAACCGAATTAGAATTTAAGTTCAATAAAATTTCACTTTTCTTCTTTAAACCTGAGAAAACCTGGTTTGCTGGTTTCTTTGCCTTATAATTGGAAAGCAGTGAAAAAGGATTTACCAAGGGGGAGCTGAAAACACTGTGTGTTTAAAATTAAACCCTGTTGCAGTAAGACCAGGTGAAGGCTGAAAGGGAACCCTAGACCTCTTTCTCACCTGCTTGTAACAGCTGTTTGTGAGACCTTGTGTGCAAATTGCTCTATTTCCCTACATTCCAACAGTGACTACACTTCAATTGACTGCAGCAATTTGGGATGTCCTGAAGTTGTGAAAGGCACTTATAAATGCACGTTCTTTATTCCTTTAGTCTGTCGTCTAATTTTCTGATATGTCGGATTGGGGCTACTTGTGCCATCTTGTCACAGATTTTGGTCAGTTAGACAGTCACGTTACTAGAATGTCAACAACTTGCATTAATGTAGCGGCTTTAACATAGTAAAGCGATCCTAGGCACTTCATAGGAGCATTATCAAACCAAATTTGACACGGAACCACATAAGGACATATTAGGATTGGTGACCAAAAGCTTAGTCAAAGAGGTAGGTTTTAAGGAGGGTCTTAAAGGAGGAGAGAGAGGGGGTAGAGAGGTTTTAGGGGGGAATTTCAGAGCTGAGGGCCTAGGCTGCTGAAGGTACTGCTGCCATTTGACAAATGGAATACAACGTGGAGAAATGTGAGGTTATCCACTTTGGTAAGAAAAACGCAAATGCAGAGTATTTCTTAAATGGTGAGAGGTTGGGAAGTATTGAATTTCAAAGGGACTTGGGTGTCCTTGTTCATGAGTCACTGAAAGCTAACATGCAGGTACAACAAGCAATTAAGAAGGCAAATGGCATGTTGGCCTTCATTACAAGAGGATTTGAGTACAGGAGTAAAGATGTCTTACTGCAATTATACAGAGCCTTGGTGAGACCCACCTGGAGTATTGTATGCAGTTTTGGTCTCCTTACCTAAGGAAAGATATACTTGACATAGAGGGAATGCAACAAAGGTTCACCAAACTAATTCCTGGGATAGAGGGATTGTCCTATGAGGAAAGATTAAATAGACTGGGCCTTTATTCTCTGGGTTTCAGAAGAATGAGAGGTGATCTCATTCGAACATACAAAATTTTTACAGGGCTCGACAGGGCTGATGCAGGAAGGATGTTTCCCCTGGCTGGGAAGTCCAGAACAAGTGGGACACAGTCTCAGAATAAGGGCCAGGCAATTTAGGACTGAGATGAGGAGGAATTTCTTCACTCAGATGGTGGTGAATGTTTGGAATTCTCTGCCCCAGAGGGCTGTGGAGGCTCAGTCGTTGAGTTTGTCCAAGTCTGAGATCGATAGATCTGCACATATCCAAAACATCAAGGGTTACAGGGATAGTGCAGGAAAATGGTGTTGAAATAGATCCCCACTGCCAATTAAATTTTAAGCTTACAATGTACAAAATTGATGTACAGGAGACGACCAGCTGGTCTATCAAGCCTACCCTGCACCATGATGGCTGTATCATTGTGGCCGAACACTTCTTCACTCCCCCATCCTATTCCCCTGCTCCGAACCTCACACTCATTTATGTTGTTTAGAAAATGTACCAGGCCATTTTATATTCAATGAGCTGTGTTGCTGTTTGTGACTGTAGAAATCGGCACTGATTATCAGTGGACCACAAGAAGTAAGAAAGAAGGAGCTGGTGTTCTTGCAGTTCCACCTAAATGAAACGGAAGAAGACTTTAGTGCAATCAGCTATCTCTTATTCTCATCATTCAAAGAATTTCAAGAGAGGTGAGGAACTGGTATAGGGAGTACACTGAGTCTTTCCTTCTTTGTGAGCATGGGAAGAGCTGATACTTTGTTGGAGTCTGTTTATTGTTAAAGGTCACTTTTCAAATGTCTGAAGTGCTTGTGCATCAAATCATGGTATCTGCCTGAAGTGCAAGATCAATCGGACACATTTTAAATGTATTTACTCAACCTTAATTGCAAAGCATTGCTACTTACCAGAATATTATAAAATTCAACAGCTCAGTATCAGCAGATGACATGTAACATTAAATAGTGCCATGTTGTCAAGTTTATATAAAATAGATTCTGACTAATCTATCCCATAGCCTAGATTTTAGTAATCAATTTATTTCTCTCTTGCCCGCAATCTCGGGTCGGGATACTAACAGGTTATAGAGAATTACACAGATTATACAGCACAGGAACAGGTCATTCAGCTAAACTGGTCTACGCTGGTGTTTATGCTCCACCCACCCTACTTCATCTAACCCTATCAGCATAATCTATTCCTTTATCCCTCTTGTACTTAACTAGCTTCCACTTGCTTATAATCTGTTTTTAAGAAACTGCCAAGTTTCCTACTGCCTATGATGATAAGATGAAATTGTTGTTTATTAGAGTGCATTGAGAAACGTGCCAACATGCCAGCTAAGTTTTATGTTGTGGGTAGTGCTGAGTTCAGCTAACCAGTGACCTAATTTCTCTACCATATATTTGGCAGTAGCAGAGTACCTTTTACTTTTGCCCAGCGAATGTTACATTTTAAAACATAGGAACATACAAATTAGGAGCAGGAATAGGTCACTCGGCCCCTCGAGCCTGCTCCACCATTCAATAAGATCATGGCTGATCTGATTGTAACATCAACTCCACATTCTTGCCTACCTCCGATATTCTTTCACCCCCTTGCTTATCAAGAATCTATCTACCTCTGCCTTAAAAATGTTCAAAAACTCTGCTTCCACTGCCTTTTGAGGAAGAGAATTCCAAAGACTCTCAATCCTCTGAGAGAAAAAATTTCTCCTCATCTCTGTCTTAAATGGGCGATCCCTTATTTTTAAACAGTGACCCCTAGTTCTAGATTCTCCCACAAGAGGAAAAATCCTTTCCACATCCACCCTGTCAAGACCCCTCAGGATCGTATATGTTTCAATCAAGTTGCCTGCTACTCTTCTAAACTCCAGCGGATACAAGCCCAGCCTGTCCTACCTTTCCTCGTAAAACAACCCGCCCATTCCAGGTATTGGTCCAGTAAACCTTCTCTGAACTTCTTCAAATGCATTTACATCCTTCCTTAAATAAGGAGACCAATACTGTACACAGTATTCCAAATGTGGTCTCACCAATGCCCTGTATAACGGAAGCATAACCTCCCTACTTTTGCATTCAATTCCCTCGCAATAAACAATAACATTCTATTAGCTTTCCTAATTACATGCTGTACCTGCATACTAACCTTTTGCGATTCATGCACTAGGACACCAAGATCCCTGCTTCTCAGAGCTCTGAATATCTCACTATTTAGATAATATGCTTCTTTTTTATTCTTCCTGCCAAATGGACTATTTCACATTTTCCCACATTATACTCCATTTGCCATATCTTTGCCCACTGACTTATCCTATCTATATCCTTTTGTAGCCTCCTTATGTCCTCTTCGCAAGCTTTCTTTCCTGCCTAACTTGGTGTCATCAGCAAATTTAGCAACCTTACATTCGGTTCCTTCATCCAAGTTATTTATATAAATTGTAAAAAGTTGAGGCCCCAGCACTGATCCCTGTGGCACACCACTCGTTTCATCTTGCCAACCAGAAAATGACCCATTTATGCCTACACTCTGTTTCCTGTTGCTAGCCAGTCTTCTATCCATGCCAATGTTACCCCTTACATGATGGCTTTAATTTTCCGCAATAACCTTTGATGTGGCACCTTATCAGATGCCTTCTGGAGATCTAAGTACAGTACATCCACTAGTTCCCCTTTATCCACAGCACATGTTACTTCTTCAAAGAACTCCAATAAATTGGTTAAACTTGATTTCCCTTTCACAAAACCACGTTGACTCTGCTTGAATACCTTGAATTTTTCTAAGTGCCCTGCTGTAACATCTTTAATAATAGCTTCTAACATTTTCCCTAAGACAGATGTGAAGCTAACTGGCCTGTAGTTTCCTGCTTTCTGTCTCCCTCCCTTTTTGAATAAAAGAGTTACATTCGCTATTTTCCAATCTAATGGAACCTTCCAAGAATCTAGAGAATTTTGGAAAATTAAAACCAATGCATCAGCTATCTCACTAGCCACTTCTTTTAGGACCATCAGGATTCGGGGACTTATCAGCTCGCAGTTCCAACAATTTGCTCAGTAGTGTTTCCACATAAATACAAAAATAAAATACCGTGGATGCTGGAAATCTGAAATAAAAACAGAAAATGCTGGAAATACTCAGTGGGTCTGACAGCATCTGTGAAGCAAGAAACAAAGTTAATGTTTCAGGTCTGGGACCTTTCATCAAAGTTAAATTCTTGTTACACGGTGGCACTAATGAGCAAAGATGAACACTGGATGAATTCTGTTCTGTGTTGTTTTAGTCTAAGCTAGCAGAGCAGCCTCATAAACTGAACAGAGAATATTGTGTTGGCATTTGTCTTTCAGTTCTGATAAAGCACAATTCATGCAGGACTGTGAACGTTCTTATTCTATCTGGACCTTTTCTGGAGGGTTTCGAACGTGGGTCAAGATGTCTCTGGTGAAAACGACAGAGGAAGATGGAAGTGAATCAGTGGAATTCAGACAAGAGGTAATGAGAGTATTGGGATTATGGCCTGGATCGATCTTCTAGTATTGTAGGAATGTCACAAAGTTATTGGGCTCAAAGTTTTGCTATATCATACTAATGTAAGATTGATTTCTCGGCTTTGCCAGCAAAGTGTAATGGGAGTTAACCTCCTTTCAGTTTGGACTTGGCAATATTATTGCCATCTCTGACATTTTTCTACTTTAGTTTAAACTAAATAAGGTGAGTTGTAATTGATACTCATTGGTATATTGAGTCTTTGCTTTGAACACTGCAGGGAAAGGAAGGATGACCACAGGAAAATACTTTGAAACTAAATCAGAAACAATTTGCCTTAATAATAAAACACCCCGACATTGGATGACTGCTGAGAGAATAGATTAATCAGTTGTGGGAGAATTAGGAAAGGTGATAGAAATTATAGTCAATTGATGTCAAGAGGGTTTTTAAAGGGAGGTAGGGAAGTGTTGAGGCAAAGCAGTTTAGGGAAGGTGTTCCAGAGTAAGACCTATCTGCAACCAAGGGAAGAACATGGGCATAGGTGGAAAGAATTCATAGGAAACCAGAAGCTGAGGAGTCCAGGGTATGGATTGGGGCACAGGAGAAGGCTTTGCAAACAAGAGCTTGAAGCTGGCAAGAAGTGCATTTGGGAAACTGCGTCTTGAGGTAACAAAAATGTGGATATAGTTTTAGTGGGAGATGGAGTGAGGTGGGGACAAAGAAGAGCAATGTTGTTGAACTGAAATTTGCTGTCTGGGTGACTAGTGGGATATGGGGTTGGAATCTCACTTCAGATTGAACAGCATGCTGAGGTTGCACACTATCTGAGTTAAAATGAGTGAGTCGCCAGGGAGGGGTTGGAAGCAAAAGTACAGCATTTTTAGTGAGAGGCAAATAAGCTGCCTTCAGCTTTCCCAATGTTTTACTGGCTTACCCAAGACTTGATAAATAGGCAATTAGACAATGTGGTGCAATCCAGGACTGTAAAGCTTTATTTTGTCAGCAGACATATGAAAATGGATAACATGTCAACAGCTACTAACTATGAAGGAAAAAATGTAAACAAGAAAAGGGAGGGGATCAACGATCATATGATTCTGGTCTTGGCTCTCTTTGGCCATCATGGTTTTGAACTTTGACAGTCATCTGTTAAAAAGATCTGACTCAGTCAGCCTTTGGTTCCCATGTCGTCTATGTCTATATTAGGTATTTGAGTTACTAGATTTGGATCTGTGCCAACACATCAGTGAGCCATGGTTACCTCCATTACTCTTTCAAAAGAAAGAATGTGTATTTTTAAAACATTTTATTACATCACTTTAAAAAAAAACTGTCCCAAAGCATTTTGCAACAATAATTGCTTTAGAAGTGAGGTCTGTCATGTAAGCACATGTGGCAGCCAATGTGCACACCACCAAATTCCTCAAGCAGCAAATGAGGGTGGAGTGTTGCCTGAAGGCGAAATGTTGACGAGTACTAAGGGAAAACGCCCCGCTCTTCGTCAAATAGAGTCATGGGATATTTAATATCCACCTCAGCCACAGGGGCAGGCAGACAGGGACCTTGGTTTTAATTTCTCATTTAGAGCATGACACTCCTGACAATGCTGCATTCCTTCAGTACTGTACTGCAGTATTAGCCTAGCTCAGTGGTTCTCAAACTGGAGTTCGCAGACCCCTGGGGGTCCAGAGACGTTCCAGTAGGTCTGTGAAATAATCTCTCTGGAGGGCGAGAGAGAGAGAAATATTCAAGGGGTTAAAGGGAAGGAAGAAAAAAGGCAAGCCGTCCATTTTGTATAAATTGACAGTTGTTAGTGTTAGTTGCTCACAAGTAGCTGACGATACCCACTCCCAAAGCTCCTGAATACTTGGCCTTCTTCACAGTGATGGGCGCTTTGACTGCCATAGTTTTCAGCGGTGAGTCTCGCATTTAGTTTTGGCAGGAGGGGAGTGATGGTGGGAGACTAGTTGCTGCTGTAATACTCGGGTGCATTCAATTTGGATTCCTGCGGTGAAGCAAGTTCCAATATAATGCTAAAATAAAAGCAAAATACTGCGGATGCTGGAAATCTGAAACAAAAACAAGAAATGCTGGATTCACTCAGCAGGTCTGGCAGCATGCTGCCAGACCTGCTGAGTGAATCCAGCATTTCTTGTTTTTGTTTCCAATATAATGCTGCCTGGCCTGCTGAGTATTTCCAGCATTCGCTGTCCATGTTAATCTCTTGTGGTTTGATTCTTGTAATTGTGGAAAAGCTGTCAATTTGACTTTACTTAAATCTTCCACCAGGTTGCAATAACATAAATTCCTTGAATGATTAAATAACAGAGAAACTGGGCTGGGTTTTCACACGTCTGTAAAATATTCCTGACAATGTCATGTTCATGTGATAACTCTGCAATAGAATCAGAGGCAAGAAAACTCTTCTGTTTAGGAGAGGCCAATTAAAATAGTAAGCTGCTTTGAGCCTGTTAAACTTCTAAATATATTACAGCTGCTGTTAATACTGATTAGAGTCATAGTCATAGAGAGATACAGCACTGAAACAGGCCCTTCGGCCCACCGAGTCTGTGCCGACCATCAACCACCCATTTATACTAATCCTGCATTAATCCCGTATGCCCTACCACATCCCCACCTTCCCTCAATTCTCCCTACCTACACTAGGGGCGATTTACAATGGCCAATTTACCTATCAACCTGCAAGTCTTTCGCTCTAGGGAGGAAACCAGAGCACCCGGTGGAAACCCACGCGGTCACAGGGAGAACTTGCAAACTCCACACAGGCAGTACCCAGAACTGAACCCGGGTCACTGGAGCTGTGAGGCCGCGGTGCTAACCACTGTGCCGCCCTTAATTGGCCAATCACTGTTGTGACCTGTAAACTGATTGAGTCTGTATGCCATTAACAGGCAATTGTTAACCACATGAAAAGCAGTTCAGTTGACAAATACTGGAACCACACTAATCCTTTCATCTCTGGTTTGTCTGGTCTGTCTCCTCACTGCCTACGTCAGTGAAATTGTCCTCAAATTGCTGATATAAGTAGTTCCCTTTGTGTTTGAAAGCATTATTGAAATGCTCTTTACATGCAGTATTTTCATATTATGAGTATTATATCGTCCCTGGTTTCTAATCCATTTGAAAAGGGGTTCTTCAATCAAAAAAGTGAGAACACCACTGGCTTTGACTATGTGCTCATTTTTGGGTGTGGCTTGAAACCACAATGAAGTAAGAGCATTACCAACTGAGCCAAGCTGACATCTCTACATTTTATGGAGGATTGCAACATGTATCACTTCAGATTCAATTGGAAATTGGATTGGGCATCTGACATCCAGGTTGAATTCCAATAATCCAATTAGATCTATACTGTCCCAATCTGAATACATTTTGAAATTACTGTGGGAATGACCATTCATTTGATGTTTGCTTTTATTCTAAACTACTCTCTTACTGTTCACACAGTCTACTCTTGTGAGATATAATGACCAGCGGCCTGATTCTGAACAAACTGACCAGTTGTTCTTTGTTGTATTTGAGTGGAAGGATCCTTTCATTCAGGAAGTCCGAGATGTAAGTGTTTTCAGCTTTCACTGCTTGTCTTTGCATTTTAATTGGCTTAGTGTGTGGGAGAGAGTGACGTGGAGGTCCCGCAGTTTTCCAGGGAGCAGGGAATGTTTGAGGAAAAGCTGTCATGGACCATTTGGCTGCATCTCCAAGTGGTCATCTCAAGTGGCACTGGCAGTGTTTTCTGCTTTATACTTGGCTGTGTTTTTGTAAAATTAGTGAAGAGGAAAAAATAACTTTGAATTATCGTGGAACAACAAAATACAATTACTAAATTGTTTATGGGGTAACAAAGTTGGTGCAAATCACCATTGTGACTTGGGCTTGTGGCTTTTGAGATGCAGATCTTCCACATTTATGAAATACCGCTAGTATATTTACCAGTACTTTATAGAAAGTAAATTATTACATGCATCTAATATAAACTGGTGCATGCTGCATAGAAGTCCCAAAATGTCTGGATTAATTATTGTTTCTTTTTGAATGTTTGCAGATAATCACAGCCAATCAGTGGAACACAATTGCCATCCTGTGTGGTGTCTTCTTGGCTTTGTTCAAGGCAGCAGAGTTTGCAAAGTTGAGTGTTAAGTGGATGATCAAAATTAGAAAGAGACAACAAAAACACAAGGTGCAGGAACTGAACCAGATGAGTTAAACCGAGGACTCAATTTGAGCCCCTTGAGGGTATGCAGTTCTGATCCTCTGTCTCCCTCCCAGTCAACACTTCAGTTGCATGTTGGTGTGGAGCTGTGTGCTCGAGATTATGAAGACCAGGCCATCCTTATTCCTTTTATGGCACGATCTCCGCTTTTTAAAAGTGACATTACATGGTAACAGCGGTCAGTATTAATATGAAATGTCACTGATGGATTTCGATACTTCAGTCTCGGGCAGTTTCAAAGCCTGTTGATGTTTTTCATTCTCAATTAGTTTATTGAGCAATTAGGCTTAAATAAAGGGTATTTAACAAAATAGCATACCAACTCCTTAACTGCATAGTTACTTTCTAATTCTGTCAGTTTTAGGATTGTGATTCACGATGCCTTGATAATATAATGATTTAAGGCACATATTTCACAATCTCTAGGTGATTGAGAGGTTTCACAATTCAGTTCAGTAGGTGAGGTTTATGATACTGTTGTCCTGTTGTTGCTTAATCAATGATTGACATCATTATCAGGGTAGTGTTGAAATTCACAGGTTGTTCTGGTAAGGTAGCTTTCGGGCAGTGCTAAGTACATGTGTACATAGTGGTTCCAGTAAAGGTGTAAAAAAAAGGGTCCAGTTGCAATATGAATGGTTTAAATGCTGCTGATCACTGTATTTGTGTACTGTGGTTTGTCGTAAATAGTTTGTGAAGTATGCTTCATGACTTATAATGCACAGTAAGTTGAGTTACATCCACATCACTGCCAATTTCAAGTAAAAAGAAGCTCTAAACACGATTTTGATGAGGCATTTTATTTGTGTAATTTGATTTTTAAAAAATCTGTGCTGGATCTTTACTAACTTTATGAATCATGATGGCTGTTTTAAGCAGTTGTAAGAGAGGGATTGAGTGCTTTTTTGAAGCAATGTAGCATATAGTGTTACAAATGTATGCACCACAAGAGCAGTTTAACTCCTTTTAATGTTGGATCTAAAGCTATAAGGAAGTTTTCCACATGTAATGAGCTCACCTTCATAGGATTGAACGCTGCGTGAGATTTATGTTTGTATTCTTCACGGCCATGTATAGTATATTAATGCAGATTTTATATAGACATATTTCATGAACTATATGTTACAAAATAGTTCACACAAGTAACCTTTTTTCTAATCCTAAAACACACTGTGGGCTGGATTTTATGCTTAGCCTGAAGGCAGGTTTTATGGCTGGGGGTGGGGGGTGCCGGAGAATCAGGACAGAATCGTCCACCATGGAACCTGATGCCATAATGCCGGGTTCCGATCTTCCCGGAGGCGGCGAAGTTCCGTGGCGGCACCTCTGCCGCTCTGTGACTGGACTGTATTTTCAATATGTTAAATGCCGTTTAGCAAGAATTAGAACTTGCCGCGATCCTACCATCCGTTTGCAATCTTCTGCTTGACTTGTGTCACTCAAGTGCCTTCACTTTCCTGTCTTTGAAAAGCTGGAGCCACCGATGAGAGAGTCCTCGACACCTGCAAAGGTTGGGTAAGTTATGCCTTGCTATCCTGTTAAGCTTTTTTCAACATCAGACATTGCCACTAAGGTTAATCCGCAGATATCAGGGGTGGTTGGAACTCTGCAAGTGGATATCGTTGGGGTGGGAGGGAAGTGGATACTGTGGAGGGGCACAGAGGGGAGGGTTGAACTCTGCAATCCAACATCAAGAGATGCCGTAAACGGTGTTGCCAAAGCCATCCCTGCCACATGATTATGCTAAGTGGCCGCCCGCTGCGTAATCGCGGCGGCACGACGTCACATGCGGGACAGCCAACATTTTGCGCACCCAGCGGCACGATTACAAAATCCAGCCCAGGGTCTCTGCAAATGGCATTCTGGATTTTAAATGTCCTTTTTAATGGGATATATTTTAATTTGGATATCAGAGGAGTGCCATGAGTAGTTCAGAGGGCTTGCATTTTAGATCTCATACACACTGAAGTGACCATTTCTGGAATCTGAACTTGAAAGTACTGCATGCCAGTAAATTTTATTTAATAATCTGAAATTACATTAGAGGTATTTACCAAGTGGTTGGTTCTCTTACTGTGTAGTGACTCTGAAGCAACCTTACAAAAGATGCACTGTTAAGGCGAAAACGTTCCATATATGGGATAGAGAGGTTTTTCAATATTATGTAAAGGCAGAACATCAAAAGTATTGGGTGGCACAGTGGTTAGCACCACAGCCTCACAGCTCCAGCGACCCAGGTTCAATTCTGGGTACTGCCTGTGTGGAGTTTGCAAGTTCTCCCTGTGACCGTGTGGGTTTTCGCCGGTTTCCTCCCACAGCCAAAGACTTGCAGGTTGATGGGTAAATTGGCCATTATAGATGGTAGGGGAATTGAGGGAAGGTGGGGATGTGGTAGGGCATATGGGATTAATGTAGGATTCGTTGATGGTCAGCACAGACTCGGTGGGCCGAAGGGCCTGTTTCAGTGCTGTATCTCTAAATAAAAATTAAATAAATAAAAATAAAATCAGCTCTAATAATGATGTACAGGATCTATAACCGTGAGTGAATAGACATTATTTGAAGGGCCAGCCATTTTGCATTGAGCTCTGCAATGGTGTCTGACTGACTAAAGGCTAACATTGGCAGAGGCCTGGGAACAAGTCTTCAAACACACCTCTTAGCTGGGAATGGGGTGTGGCACTAGGAAAACTACAAGAGAAAAGAATGACCCAGATTTTATGGTAAAAATAACACTGAGGCCATCAGCGCTCACCATTATTGGTGTAAATCGAACGAGAAACTTGACAATAAAATATGTGAAATCACGTGAAATTGTTCTCCTTATGTGATAGATACCCACTAAATTTGCCAGAAAAACTTGGGACTTGTCCGTTCTAGTGTAAATACATTTTTAATGTTGTGACCAATTTTAATTACCTGTCAAACAATCTCTCTAGCACTGAAAACTAACTTTTATTAGTGTGGAATCTCATTCTTTCAGATTTTAATTATTAGAGTTTTTCAAAAAATAATGTTTATAACATTTTTCTTTGTTTTATCTCTTAATCAAGGTTGTAACTAGTAGATTAGATAAGGGAGAACCAGTGGATGTGGTGTATTTGGACTTTCAGAAGGCTTTCGATAAGGTCCCACATAAGAGATTAGCATGCAAAATTAAAGCACATGGGATTGGGGGTAAGGTACTGACATGGATAGAGAACTGGTTGGCAGACAGGAAACAAAGAGTAGGAATAAATGGGTCGTTTTCCGAGTGGCAGGCAGTGACTAGTGGGGTACTGCAGGGATCAGTGCTACGACCCCAGCTATTCACAATATATATTAATGATATAGATAAGGGAATTAAATGTAATATATCCAAGGTTGCAGACGACACAAAGCTGGGTGGGAGTGTGAGCTGTGAGGAGGATGCAGAGAAGCTCCAGTGTGATTTGGACAGGTTGAGTGAGTGGGCAAATACATGGCAGATGCAGTATAATGTGGATAAATGTGAGGTTATCCACTTCGGTGGCAAAAACAGAAAGGCAGATTATTATCGGAAAGGGGGATATGCAGCGAGACCTGGGTGTCCTTGTGCACCAGTCGCTGAAAGTAAGCATGCAGGTGCAGCAGGCAGTTAAGAAGGCAAATGCTATGTTGGCTTTTGTAGCGAGAGGATTTGAGTACAGGAGCAAGGATGGCTTGCTGCAATTATACAAGGCCTTGGTGAGATCACATCTGGAGTATTGTGTGCAGTTTTGATCTCCTTATCTGAGGAAGGATGTTCTTGCTATGGAGGGAGTGCAGCGAAGCTTCACCAGACTGATTCCTGGGATGGCAGGACTGACGTATGAAGAGAGATTGGGTCGATTAGGCTTGTATTCACTAGAGTTTAGAAGAATGAGAGGGGACCTCATAGAAACCTACAAAGTTCTAACAGGACTGGACAGATTAGATGCAGGAAGGATGTTCCCGATGGCAGGGAAATCCAGGACCAGGGGTCACAGTCTAAGGATAAGGGGTAAACCATTTAGGACTGAGATGAGGAGGGATTTCTTCATCCAGAGAGTGGTGAACCTGTGGAATTCTCTACCACGGAAAGCAGTTGAGGCCAAATCATTAATATATTCAAGAAAGAGTTAGATATAGTTCTTAGGGCTAATGGGATCAAGGGATATGGGGAGAAAGCGGGAACAGGGTATTGAATTCGGATGATCAGCCATGATTGTATTGAATGGTGGTGCAGGTTCGAAGGGCCGAATGGCCTACTCCTCCTATTTTTCTATGTTTCTAATCTCATCTTTCTTTCCCTCTATTTTACTTTCTGTAAATAACTTGGTATTGAATTAACTATTATAACATGTACTTCCTGCTTCAGACACTGTGGGCAGGATTTTCTGTACCGATTTCTGAAACTGGCTGTCAGGCTCAAATTAGGGTCAGAAGCCTGAACTGTGTGGGGAAACGGTCACTGCACTGTGATTTTCCCCGGAGCGGCCAATTAATGGCCAGAGGGCGGGCTTGCAGTCCAATTAAGGACGGCGGGTGGGCTCTCGAAGCTGCAGGGCCAATCATAGACCTTCCAGCTTGAAAGGAGCAGCAGGATACCATCTTACCATGGCAGGTAAGTGAGAGAAAGGGTGCTTCAAAATAGAGGCACCCTCTCTCCAATCTTTTCAAAGTTCAAATAAAAAATGGTCTTTGCAGCTAGCCCACCAGGGTGGGGTGGGGGGAGCCCCCTCTATGAGGTGGTCCACAGCTGCTGCTGCACCAGGCAGGGAGGGTCTCAGCCATAGTCCTGTCTGTCACCAGGAGGCTGCCTCCAAGCACCTAGCAGCTAGACTAACCCCCACCACTCCAGGAAAATGGCTTGCCCACAGGGATGGGGAGGAACGGGACAGAGCCGAGCAACTGGCACGCCGGTTGCGATGTAAAATTCTGCACTCGCCCACCTCCGTTCCCCGCCCCACAGGGGCCTTAAAATCCTCCCCTGTCTGCCTCAGTCAAGATTCTTCAATCTGATTGGTTAAGGAAATGCACAGTTGCCCTGTTCACACATGTCCCAGATCCTCTGTACAGGGCACCAATTGAAAAGGTTTTCTATTAACCACAACTTCTAGTGCAAAAACCCACAGCAAGTCTAGGGGCAAGCATAAGTGTAGTTACCGGTTGACTCAGTTTGTTTGCTGCTGACTGCAAAATTTGTGGTCTGACATTAATTATTAAACTACAATAGTTTGTAAAACGTTTTTAATACAATAATCTTTTATGTTGTGAAATGTTACTAAATTATTTTTGCATAGCTTAAATGTAAAACCAAGTTTGGAAATTAATAAAGGAGTTGATGCTAACAACATGTTTATATGACACCAATTTTGTTTTCAAAATTAGTGCTGAGTTATTTATGCCGTTGTAATTTTTTTGTATTTAAGCTGAAGAATGTCAGTAATAGAATGAAACACGTTTTCCTCTTTAACTGTCCTCTGTTTCAGTATTACCTATATCCTTGATATTTGGCCTTATGATTTCTTCAATATGTTCCAATTAGTACCATGTGGTGACTTCAGGATCTCTGTTCTTGCTGGATGTAAAATTACTGACATCTTCCATTACTAAAGGAAATTCAGTGTGAGCCAAATACTGTAGCAAAAGATTGATCAAAGTAAACATGCTGGTACAGTGGTCAAGGTGTAACATTTCTGATATTGTAAAGCGCCAACAACAGTATAATTATGTGTATGGCTTTCCAGTTAGCTTGATGTGCAAGTGCACCATACTTCAGCTATAGCCCACGGTTGCTTGTTACATGACATACAGGATGTCTTGGAAGATTAATTTGGTGGCTTATGTCTCCAATTGGCAAATCAGTGGTGACTTTCACAAATGGATAATGTTTTTGCAATCTCAATGGCAAAATTGCTGGAAAGTTTCATAGAGGCAGACAGTTATTTGGGGTTTGGGACAACCTGCCACTCAGCAGATTCCAATTCCATTTGCAGACCCCAGAATCTGCAATGAGTAGAAAGAGGGAAAATAATAGAAATATTTTCTTCCTCCTCCTCCATCTGGAAGGTAGTTATGAAGACCACAACAGGTTTACTTAGTCTTCAGGGCGTGACTTAACAATTTATACTGGCAACTAGAGAAGAAACAGGGATATGAGTTATAAAGCACTGAATTAAGTTCTCATACTGACAGATTATTTTTCCAGCATCCAAGAAGCTAATTCCAAATAAAATTCATTTTGTCTTTTAAGGTTTATAACCTGTTAATAAGGTCTTTTGAGGCATTTCAGACAATTAAATTTTTTCCCCTTTCCAAGGAACTCTCAATAGATTAAAATAAGCTGTACTCACATCTTATCAGCATCACCAATGCATCTATAAGAAATTTCATAGTGTGAAAAAGAATACTCAAGAATATACAACTCTTGTATAGGGTTTTCCCACTAAATGGAACTCACAGGTGGATGGCCAACATCCAAGTAACATTTGTGCCAACCAGCCAATGGCCATCTCCAACGAGAGAGAATCAAACTATCTTTCCCCCTAAGATTCAACAGCATTACCATCGCTGAATCTTTCATCATCAATATCCTGGGAGCAAGTAACTCGCCTCCTGATTCCCTAAAGCCTGTCCAGCATTTACAAAGCACAATTCAGGAATGTTATGGAGTACTCCTCACTTACCTGCATTAATGCAGCTCCAACAATATTCAAGAAGCTCAACACCATCCAGGACAAAGCAACCCAGGTGCTTGGCACCCCATCCATCACATTCACTCCCTGCATCACCAGCATGCAGTGGCAGCAGTGTGTACCATCTATAAGATGCATTTGCAGCAACTCGCCAACCTTTCAAACTTGTGACCTGTACCCCCAAGAAGAACAAAGGCAACAGGTGCAGGAAAACACCACCACTAGCAAATTCCCCTCCAAATCACACACCATCCTGACTTGGAAATATATTGTTGTTCCTTCACTGTCGCTGGGTCAAAATCCTGGAACACTCTCCTACACCACAAGGACTGCATCAGTTCAAGTAGGTGGCTCACTACCACCTTCTCGAGGACAATTAAGGAATGGACAATAAATTCTGGCCTTTCCAATGATGCCCTCATCCCGTGAATGAGTTTTAAAAAAACATAGGTTAGTCATTTTTATTTGTAGACTGCCTTGAAACTATACTTTCTTGGACTCCTTAGTTGGTCCAGGCATGTTGTCTTTTCCCATATGTGATTTATGACCTTTATCATTGAGAAATCCATCTGATCTCTAAATGTATTTACTTTAGCTTGACCGAATTTAGCTCTGGTTCTTCCAAACTAAATCTGAAGATTATAGAAGCAATGGAACAGTTTGTCCAGTAAAATTGCAGGGGTAGGTTATTTTATATTTTGAGCTTTTTCCCTAATACGTTTGTGTTCACAGATGAAAATTGTTTCCAAAAGCAAAAAATATCTTATTAATGAAACTTGTACCTCTGTATGGGCTGTGTATGGATTTGCATGCTCTAATTTATGATATGGCCCATTGAGCCTGCTCTGCCATTCAGTAAGATCATGGCTGAACTTCTACATTAACTCCACTTTCCTGCCCTATCCCTTGATTCCCTTACTGTCCAAAAATCTATCCCTTGCAGTCTTGAATGTTCTCTGGGGCAGAGAATTCCAAAGATGTACAACCCTCTGAGTGAAGAAATTTCTTTTCATCGCAGTCCTAATTGGCCAACCCCTAATCCCGAGACTATGACTCCTAGTTCGAGACAGTCTCCCGGCATCTACCCTGTCAAGTCCTTTAAGAATTTTTTGTTTCAATGAGCTCACCTCTCATTCTTCTAAACCCTAGAGAATATAGGCCCATTCTAAACAATCTCTCTTCGGAGGGCTGGCCTCTCATCCCAGGAATCAATCTAGTGAACCTATCTTTCCTTAGGTAAAGAGGCCAAAATTGTACACGGTACTCCAGGTGTGGTCTTACCAATTTCCTATATAATTACAGCGAGACTTCCTTACTCTTATTCCAACACCCTTGCAATAAAGGCTACCAAACTATTTGCCTTCCTAATTGCTGCTGTACCTGCATGTATACTTTACTGTTTGCTGGAGATCACATGGGATGCCTGCCAAATTTTCCTGCCTTTTATGACAGGAGAAATATGCTACACCATCAGATCAATGTACAGCCTAAAACTGTCAGATCTATTTACAGATTAATAGCCAGAGGTTAACTAATACAGCAGGACAAAAACAGCACAACTCTTGAAAACGATTACATTAGAATGACTCCTTAAGGGATCAAAATACTAATTTTAGAATGTTTTCCTTAGTGACTGATAAGTGACTATTTTTGGACGTAACAGATTTGTCCCTGACAAGATGCAAATTATATATGTTAACAATCAACATCTTGCTTCACCCACAGAGTTCCAATTGCCTGCCAGATCTAAATGGATGGGAGAATGCTCTAGTACTTATTCAATGGATGGACCTCAACTGTCAATTCTAACAACAACTTGTATTTATATAGCACTTTTAACAATATAAAATATTGGTGCTTCGTAGGAGCATTATAGCACAAATTATGACACTGGCCACAGACAGAGATATTAGGGCAGATGACCAAAAGCTTAACCAAAGAGGTAGCATTTAAGGAGTATCTTAAACGAGGAAAGCGAGGCAGAGAAGTGGCGGGAGGGAATTCCAGAACTTCGGGCGCAGGCAACTGAAGGCACAGCCACCAAAGGTGGAGTGATTAAATTTAGGGATGTTGAAGAGCTATCTCGGCAGGTTGTGGGCTGGAGGAGATTACAAAGATAGGGAGGGACAAGGCCACGGAAGGATTTTAAAACAAGGATGAGAATTTTAAAATCAAGGCGTTGCTTAATCGGGAGCCGTTGTAGGTCAGTGGGCACAGGGGTGATGGGTGAAGGAGATTTGTGAACAAGATGGTTAATCATCCAAAAATAAAGACACAATAGAAAGAATTATTGCATACAATGCTTATAAGCAGGTGCTCGTATTGTCTGAGCTCCAAGTACCCCATAATGCATTGACATGGGCAATTCAATTTTCACCTAGAAAAACTGCATTCTGATTAATTTGAAGGTCATCAGCCTGGCCTGAATGGACAATTCATCTCTCCTTCATTTTCAAATTTGCTAAGGGAAGGCAGCTTCCATTTCAACTCTAGTTATTTAGAGACTGCACAAACTAAAGCCAGAATATTCTTGTATTATCACTGAATTATTAACTGAAACTTCAGTGATAACAGAAAATGACCTGTACATTCTGCAGAATTTAAACCCAATCTACCATAGCTGAAATTCAGGAACAATATATCTGATGATATTTGGCAGATGTATTTGGGTGTTACCCATCCCTAATTGCTCTTGACAACTGAGTGGCTTGCTAGGCCATTTCGTAGAGCAGTTAAGAGTCAATCATATTGCTATGGGTCTGGAGTCACATGTAGGTAAGGACAGCAGCTTTCCTTCCCTAAAGGACATTAGTGAACCAGATGGGGTTTTACAACAATCGAAGATAGAACGATAATGGCACCATTACTAAGACTGACTTTCAATTCCAGATATTTATTTATTTTAATTCCACCAGCTGCCATGGTGGGTTTTGAACCCACGCCCCAGGGCATTAGCCTGGGCCTCTGAATTACAAGTTGTGACATTACCACTACACCACCATTTCCCCGTTTTTAAACATAATAAAAATAAAACCTGTTTACTACCTATAAATGCAAGTGCTTTCTGCTGGTTAAAAATTCTAATAGTGAGTTAGCTTCATGGTAATATAAAAATGGAAAGTGCTGGGAATGCTCAGTAGCTGAGATTGCATATGTAGGGATTTTGTTTAATTGGTTTTGCTTCCCCTACATCAATCTCATGAAGAACCAGAGAAGTACAACCTGGCTTATCTGCACATACAGGCTTATATTCTCTTAATAGGTCAGCTATGTCTTTCCTCTTGATCGGGTAGATGATGTAGTACCTCATCCAGACCCTCCAACATCTGTGTGTTTGCCACAGGACACTCAATCTAAGAACTCTCAGTTTGACACATCATCAAGTACACCAGTATCACCATCTACATTCTCTATCACTGTGCTACACCTACTGGCTGACTATGCTCATGGTCATAGTACCTCTTCACAATATTCACATGGCACAGCCTTTGACTCTTTTGCCTGTCTGGGGTACTAACTACATAGTTCACATCACTGAGTTTCCTTTTGATACAGTAGGGTCCACTAAACCTAGCTTTCAAGGGTTTGCCAAGCAAAGGCAACAAGACTAGCACCTTCGCCCCAGGTTGAAAACTTACGTGCCTTAGCTGTTCTATCTGCTTGTGCTTTCATCACTTGTCGAGAAGCCTTGTGATGTTCTCTGGCCACCACGTAAGCTTTAGAGAGCCTTTCTTGGAACTTTGACACATAGGCCGGAATTTTACAGTGGGCGGACGGGAGCCAGACTCCGACGTAAATGTCGGTGACGAACCCGCTTCCGCCCAGCCTGGGGATCCGTCATGTATTTTACGGATCCCCAGGCTTTAATTGTTCCGAGGCGGGACTTACACCCACTTGAGGGAGGAGGTCCTGCCTCAGTGAGCTGCCGGCCGATCAGCGGGCCGGCAGCTCTTAGTCTCAGCAGCGCCACTGGGAGCGGTGGCCACTGTTGGGACTGCAGCCCAGCCGACGTCATGGGCCCGAGAGAGTGGGTAAGTTTGGGTTGCCTCACCAGGGGGATCGGTCGTGCCCTGGTGAGGCTAGGGTGGTCAATTTGGGGGAGGGGGGCGTCTTGGATCCTGGGGGTGGGTTCGGAGGCTGGGCAGCCCTCAATTGGGCACCCTGTGCCCGACTGCAACGCCCCCTGGGCACGGAAAGGCTGGCAGCTATCGCCTTTCATGTCCCCAGCACATCCGCTTGCCACGGGTAAAATACTTGCGGAGGCAGGCGATGGCCACTTAAGGGTCTTGATTGGCCTCGGACGGGCAGGCTGTTTCCCACCCCCCCACCCCCCGCCTGACTTCTGTAAACTTGTCCAGAGGCGGAATCGGGGCAAGTAGGCCTCCCGGAGCTAGCTGCTCAATTTTACGCCCCCTTGCCACCATCCAACCCACTCGGCGGCGTAAAATTCCAGCCATAATCTAGGAGGGTAGTTTCTTCCTTCTGTGCCAAAAATATCTCCTTAATGAGTTTAAGGGGGTCCTAACCTTATGCCCATAAACTAATTCGAAGGGACTGAAACCAGTAGACGCATTTGGCGTGTCCCTAGTCACAAAGAACAAGAATTATATCCCTTTATCCCAATCCTGGGGATACTCAAGACAATAGGCCCTAATCATACTCTTTAGGGTTTGGTGATACCTCTCCAAAGCACCTTGAGACTGTGGGTGATAAGTAGATGGCTTGAGATGCTTAACATCTAAATTACATATGACCTCCTGCAATATTCCTGACATGAAATTTGACTGAATTTCTTTTGGCAACCCATACCTAGTGAAAAACTGGACCAACTCATTCACAACTTCCACTGTGATCTTCTTCAATGGTGCTGCCTCGGGAAATTGAACACATCCTTGATGGTCAGGAGATACTTATGATACAACTTAGTCTTAGGCAAGGATCCAATACAATCCACAAGAACCCTACTAAATGGTTTATCAAATGCAGGTATCGGTATTAATGGGATTGGCTTAATCGAAGGCTGTGGCTTCCCAATCATCTGACATGTGAGCCATGTCTTACAAAAAATCAACCACATCCTTATGCAGTTTCAGCCAGTAAAAATGCACCAGTACTATAGCCTGAGTCTTCTGAATGACCTGTGACTGGAATCTCATGGGCAATTCTCAAAACCTCTCTGCGGTAACGAGGGACGACAATTTGATGGAGTGCAGCCCAATCCTCATCCATGGGCCTCTAGGGAGGTGTCCACTTCCTCATTAAAATGTCATTTTTGACATAACACTCAGGGACCTTTTCAGTCTCTGCCTCAGAACACACCATCCGAGACAAGCTCTACAAATCAGGGTCTGCCTGTTGTGTCTCAATTAAAGATTTGCTAAACAATTCACTATTGTTATTGGAGCCTTTAACACCAACATCCCATCCAAATCTGAATTGTCTGCCACAACAACTGAATCCATCTCATCTCGTTTAACCCTATGAGCCTGGGAACTAGTCACAACAAAATCCAGGAATATTCTGGGAAATTCTTCCTGCAAAACCTCATTTTCTGCAGCCTCAGCTGGCTTCCCTGAAACTACTGGAGATACCAATACCCTATCCTCAGCCAAGTCATTTCCCAGCAAAAAATCCAAACCTTCAGTAGGCAAACTAGGAATGATACCAACGGTTACAGGACCAGTGACGAAGTCACATTTTATATCAACCCTATATAATCATCCACCACTACTTCATTTCATTTCATTGCTTCCTTCATTTTTACAAACTTTATGTTCTTCCAGGTGGGACCTTATTCCTGAAGGGACACAATTTTTGAATTTTACCATCAGAATCATTTCCCTAAGGCTCTCTAAGTCTCGTGCAACCTTTCTCAATCTATACCACCTATCAAACACCATTTTCTTCTCTCTAGAAAATTTCACATATGTCTGGCCCTGTTTCCTTTTTAAATTTCTGAATATCTGGCTGTAGGCCTCTGGCACCAATCATAGGCATTGAGAACAGCAGTCTTCACTTTGTCATAGTCCCAATGAATACTCTTCTGAAAATGATGAGTACACCTCCAATGTTTACCCTATGAAAACACTCTGTAGGAGCATTGTCCAAGATGATTTAGGCCAATTTAGATTCATGGCAATTTTCTCAAATGACACAAAGTACATTTCTACTCCATCCTCACTAAATTAAGGTACCAAGTGAATATTCTTTGCCAAATCAAAACTACGAGGAGTTTGCTCTGGGTCATCCTCATTGTTCATCTCCAATGCACGTATACAGACTTTGAGCTTTTCCCTTTCCAATTCTAATTTCTCCCTTTCCCTTGGAAATTCTAATCCAAGTTTTCGCATTTCCCTTTCTCTTTCTTTTTCTTCTCTTTCCCTTTCATAATTTAATCTTTTCTATTTTGAATAGTCTCATTTCCCTGTCTTTTGCTTATTCAATTTTGGCTAGTTCTACTTGGGCATTAACAGAACCATCCTTTTCTTTCTCAATCTTCAAGTTACGAGCCAATTCTTCAGTAATCTCTGCCTTCCTCACCCCTGCTGTTAAGATGACCCCTACGTTCCCTGCTGTAGCCTTCAAATCCTCTTTTGTCAACCGTTCCAAGGCACTAAGTCCTGAGCATCAAAGGTACTCATGTTGATTTACTACAGAATACAACAAAAGTAAATGTGAAATCTTGCTTGTTTAAATTCAGGAAAATTCCAGTGAACCCATTTCACAGCCTAATCTGGATGGATCCCGGATGAGCCCCCAATTTTGTAATGATCCCCGTGGAGATCAACAAACCATAACAACTGAATTTACTGAACAACCACAATAAAAATCCAAATGGACAAGATTTTGCTTTTACAACAACAATCAAACCAAAATCAACATAACTTAAACATGAATTAACAGACAAATCATGGTCAATATATATATTACAAATTACACTTTAACTATCAGATACAACAAAGATAGATCTCATTGGTCTACTGAGGCAGTCCACTCAGCATTTATGGCACCAATTACAGCTACAGAGTTCTTCAAAGCTCTGAACTTCCTCATGTAGATCATGTACATATCCTACATTGCAAATGATTGCAAGAACCAAGACCCAGGAAGTTTAAAGGAACTCCCTGTTCTTTTAAGCAAGAGAAAAATACTGTTAACTGCTATGTTTGAATGACTGAGTGACTGTCATGTGACAAGCCCCTCCCCATCTGTGGTTTTAAGCTTGTGTCTTTCTGTAGCAGAGAGGAGAAGCAACTAGACTCTGACACATGCAAACCCAAGTGGGGGTCTCTCTCCATTCCAGCTTGAAAGCTTTCAAATCCTGCCTATTGACTGAACACCTCTGCATGCTCCAGCTACAATCAGAAACCCCGTAGGAGCAAATTATCCACATTGCTGTCTCCAAGAGACCCACTGAACCAGTCAGCTACCTCTTCAAACTAAAGGCATCAGGACTACCGAATTCAACTAGAAGCCAGTCAAATCACCCAACTTCACAGACTGTATACCTATTTTTCTATGGACTCTAACTCAACCAATCTACCTTTCCCCACTCTAACTTATTTGTGTGCATGTAAACCTCCAGAGTGTGTGTGAAAATTGCCGCATTGTTTATTATTTTTATTAGATTGGTTTGATACAATAAAGTTAACCTCTTTCTTTGTTAACTCAAGAAAACCTGTCTGATTACTTACTTACTATAATCATAACAAGAACCAATCAAACACCTACTGAATTGGCCAGTACATCCACTTTAAGAAAGAATTAAACTTGTTGTGGTCAAACAGGAGAGGGAAAAGAGGGAAGCTCTTTGCCCTCTCCTCATTTGACCATAATAGTGTGGATCCACCAGTATTACCTTTATTCAAGCTCTTCAGTGACAACCCCATGTACTGTATGGCCAGGCCTGGTTAATCAGTTACCTTAAGTAACAGAAACAGGAGCCAGCCTTCACTTTCTTCAGCCTGTTGGCACTCTGCTGCTGCATGATCTGAGCTTGAATGGGTCTCTGTCCCTTTTATCTGGTTCCAACCAGTTTCAGTTTCCCCAGAAATCCAAAGTTTCAATTTCCCTTTCAGGGTCCGTCTCAGAAAAAAAAAACAAGGCCTGAAACCATGGTCAGTGCTCCTAATAGAACATTCAACAAGTTATCTGTTCAGACAACAGCTCGCACATGCTCCCTCACTGGTCCAGCAAATCTTGGATTCCATCAGAGTATGGACATTTAGAAGGCATTTGATAAAGTGCCAAATAGACTTCTTAGAAAAATTAAAGCCCATGGAATTAAAGAGGCAGTGAGAGTGTGGCTACAAAATTGGCTGAGAGACACAAAGCAGAGGCTAGAGGTGAATAGTTGTTTATCAAGTAATCTGTGGTGTCCCCAGGACCACTGCTCTTTTTGATGTATATGAATGATCTGGATTTTTGTATACAGAGCATAATTTCTAAGTTTGCACATGTCACAAAGCTTGGAAATGTAGTAAACAGTGAGGATAGAAGAAGACTACAGGAAGACGTATACTAATGAAATCAGCATACACAGGGCAATGGAAATTTAATGCAGAGAAATGTGAAATGATTCATTTTGGAAGGAAAAATTATGAGAGGCAATATAAATTAAATGGTGCAATCTTAAAGGGGGTGCAGGAACAGATCTTGCGCTTCACATACACAAATCTTTGCAGGTGGTAGGACAAGTTGACAAAAGACGTTAAAAAAAAAACATACAGCCTTATAAATAGAGGCAGAGCACAAGGAAGTTATGGTAAATCTTTATAAATCAATGGTTAGGCCTCAGCTGGGATGTTGTGTCCAATTGTGAGCACTACACTCTAGAAAGGATGGCAAGGCCTTGGAGAGGGTGCAAAGGATATTTATAAGAATGGCACTATGGATGAGGGACTTCAGTTATGTGGAGAGACTAGAGAAGCTGGGATTATTCTCCTTACAGCAAAGAAAGTTAAGGGGATATTTAACATATGTGTTCAAAATTATGAGGGGTGTTGATAGTGTAGATTGGAAGAAATTGAATCCATTGTCAGCAGCATCAGTAGCCAAAGGACATAGTTTTAAGGTAATTGCCAAAAAAAATCCAACAGGGGAATTCAGAGAACTTTTCTTTATGCAGTGAGCTGTTATAATCTGGATTGCAATACCTGAAAGGGTGGAAGAAGCAGATGAAATAGTAACTTTCAAAAGGGATTTGGGTAGATACTTTAAAAGGAGAAACATGCATGGCTAAAGGGAAGCAGTGGAGAGGGACTAATTGGATAGCTCTTTCAAATAGCTGGCACAGACTAAGTGGGTTGAATGGCCTCCTTCTGTGCTGTATGTCATATGATATGGTACTAACCTACAAACATCTGAATTACTGTGATAAGGGCTTCTGAAGAAGAGAAATGAAAAAGTAAAACACTGTGGCACTTGACTATCCAACAAAATGGAAGAAGAAGTCAGGTGATACAACCCCCCATCCCCCCACCTCCCCCTCCCGCACTGGAAATTTACATGTTTGTCTGCTGAAGATTAAACTTGTTAACCTCGTCTAAATTAACTTTGGGGAGAACCCATTGAAATTGAAAGAAGCCCATGACATATTGACAACTATCTACAGGAATGAACTAACAAAAACTTTTTGCAGATGGCCTGTCTCCATGTCAAGGTCACCACAATGGGGGTGAAAAACATCTATTCATCAAAATGGACCACATTCTGACACCATTATGGAACAATGGTTGCCATATCCTGGAACATTGTATAAATCACCCCAGAGAGTCCTTAGTTACTTGACCGGCACACAAACCTGACAAGTTTGTATCTTAAAAGGTATCTGGACAGAGAGGGGCAGAACAGCCAGAAAAGGTATTTTCCAGCCAGAACAGCTGTGAGACAGTTAGAGCTAACCAGGAGCCCTGCTGACAACACCTTTTTATTACCGCAGTAGAGAAATTGCAAGGTGATGTTTGGAATTCCTCCACCTGTGAAAGTGAGCCAGGATTTCCCCCCTCAACTTTGGATTAAGGCTTAACCACAAGGAGCCTGCAAGACATCAGCCTTTTCAAGACTAAGAGCATTCAGGTCTGCACCATTGAAAGTTTTCCTCCCAAAAAGCTTCTAAAGGAACCATTTAATGATGAATGCATTCCACCCTATGTTATTCTACACAACATATTGTGCATCATTAATAAAAAGAAAAACATTACAAATACTGGAATTCTATAAAGAAAATACAGCTGTAACTAAAATCTGAAGTTACTAAAGTTACTGTTCGGATCAAAGATTTGCAGAGTACCTAGAAGAAATAGGAAATACCATTCTTAGAGCCTTTAAGCCTGGTTGGAGCGCTGCAGGCAGCCAAAAATTGAGGGGTCAACATTGGAATGGGAACACTTGCAAAAAGAATGTAGGCATTCAGCAAGCAAAGTGGGTCTGGTCTCCCTAACCCACACTAATTGGCAGATATTGTTACGACCGAGGCTGGAGGGGTGCACAATCTCTCGCTTGTTCCACTTCTCCACAGGTCACAACATATATTTAAATGTTTTACCCAGTTACCGATCTGGCCAATTATATACTTTATCTATTTTAGTTTCAGAATAAGATCCACCAACCAGGTTTCTTTGATAAACAACAGAATTATTAATTTATTATAATACAAGACTCATTCAATAGAAATGCAAAGCTTATTAACACACAGATTGAAATATGAAAGTTCCCTTCTAAATTACCCCAACACACACGCATACACACATACCAATTAAAGAAAAAATAAATGTTTTCTCTGCAGAAGTCGCTTTACAAAAAAAGACAAAAAAAAGTACTTTGACCAAAAACTTGTTCGTTCTTGAAGGAAAAAGATAAGATATGGGCCGGAATTTTATGCCCCCCCCCAAAGACGGGAAGGAGAGCCCTTCCCAACCCACTCCCACCTCCACTTTACGCATGGCGGCGGAGGCTAAAAACCGCCTGCTTGCCCCAGGCCAATCAAGACCCCTAAGTTGCCACTTAACAGCCACTTAAGGGCCTCAACCACTTCCAGGGGATTTTACCCATGGCTGTTTGGGCGTTAAAAGCAGGCAGCTTTCTGATGTCCTGGGGGGCGCCCTCATGATCGGGCACACTGTGCCCGACAGAGGGCTGCCCCCGATGCCCCAACCACCCCAACACACCACCCCCCCATCCCACCACCCTTGCCTCGCCAGGGCCTGACCAATCACCCCGGCGAGGCAACAAAAACTTACCTGCATTCCAGGGTTCCTCGACATCATCTTTGCGATGCTGGGTGCAGTCCCAACAGTGGCCACCACTCCCAGTGATGCTGCTGCGACAGAGTTGCCCGCCTGCTAATTGGCCGGCAGCTCTATTTGTGGGTCTTCCTACCTCAAGCGTGTGGAAGTCCCGCCTCAGACTAATTAAAGTCCCGGGATCCGCAAAATATGGGTTGGATCCCCAAGACAGGCGGAAGTGGGTCTGCCACCAATTTTCCAGTTGGCTCCCGTCCACCTAGGGTAAAATCCCGGCCATGGTATGTTCACAGGTGACCCATTATCCTGACGTCCAAATAAGTGTAGACGCTGTCACTGGGATGTTTTGGAACAGTTCTTTTCAAGCGACATCAGGCATTAGTCTGGTAGGCTTTCCAGGAGAATCACTGTATTAGGGTTTCAGTGATCACACTGGATTCTCAGAGTTCCTCAAAGAGGTGGAAAAAGATGAGCTGATGGCTTCTCTCTTTTAGCAGGCTTACCCCCAACTGACTCAAAACAATATCCAAAAATGAAATCAACTCTTGACCACCATAAATCTTGACATGTTGCTTCTCTGTAAATAACTCCCCTAGTTACCAAGGCTCCCGCTGTTTACTTAGCTTAAGACATGTGAGTTCCAATAAGGGTTTGTTTATAAACCAAGTCCCAAGTCCTTCCAGTGACCTATTTAAAAAAAACAAAGTCCAGCATCTATGGAATCTCCTCAGTCTTTCAAATGAATCAATTTCCACAATTTTTAAACATGAGTCCTCAAAAAATATTTTTAAAATGGAAGCACTTTCATTACACTATATACTAGATTGCAGAAATTGTAGAAAGTACATGTGACTTGTTGCCTTTTTTGGAAGCAGTCTGGGGCCCTGGACAATGATATGGTAGGGGATGAATGGATTGTTGCACCTGTTGCAAGTGCACAGCAAAGTACAAGGAAAAGGGTGGCTGAAAGTTGGAGTGGGGGAAATTTGAACAGAGGGAATTATTCCTTTGGCAGCAGAGCAGGGAGAGGAAACTCATGTGCTTCACGTGGGATCATATTATAGATGCTAGGAGATAATCTGGCAAATATGGAGGTTAGTGAGGTGGAGCATGAGGAAGCTGTTGCAAGAGGAAGAGGAGGGGTAAGAGCAGAGACATGTAAAATGAGGCAGATACAGTCAAGCATCCTATTCTGCAAACACTATGGTGGTGAAACCTCGGTTGAGAAAAATAAACTTTCAGAAGCTCTGGTGCAGAAAGTGGAGCTGTCAGAACAGATGTGACGGAGACAGGCTGAAGGGAGGGATAGAGCTTTCACAGGAAACAGAATAGTTGTGGGCTTGAAATACAAGTGTATGAAAAGTCTATTGCCAGATATGCAGAGAAAGATGTCCAAGAGAAAGAGGATTCTGAGGTCTGCTATGTAAAGGTGAGAAATCGGTTTTAATTGAATACATAATTAATGAAATTCTCAAGATCAGAGTAAGAGCAGGAAGCAACAAGAAAGTTGTCAATGCAACTGAAGACACAGTCGGGGAGAAGGCCTGAATAGGACTAGAACAAAGGAAGTTTCACATATCCAAGCAAAAAAAACAAGCATGTAGGTTTCCATAGTGACACCTCTTATCTGGAAAAAGCGGGTAGAACTTTGAGATGTACCAAGTGAAAACAAGCTCAGCTAGGCAAAGGAGAGAGATGGTGGATAGATATTAGTTGGTGCACTTTTTGAGGATGAAGGAACCAGAGACTGTTTTGGTGAAGGATGACAATGGAGAGTGACTGCATTTCCACAGTGAAAGGGAAACAATTGGGGCTAGAGGACCTGAAATCACGCAAGTGAAGAGGCTGGACAAGGAAGAAATTAATTAAAAGGAAACTTGTTCGATGGAATAGGAAAAATAATCAGTCTATTGGGACAGTCCTGATGTGTATTTTGGGGACAATGTAGAAATAGGCTGAGGACTTAGGGAAGACAATGGGGCAGAAGAGGGAAGAGATCTCCAGAAGAGATATCTGTCTCAGTCTTCGATACGATGATTTAGTATTCCATATTATGGTCATGGTCCATGGGGAGTTAGGAACAGGAGTCAGATACATGGCATTTCAGCACAGTCAAGTAAAGGTTTTTCTTCCATGACAACAGCGCCAGCTTCATCAGTAATTCTAATGATGATGATCAGGTTGTAAGCGAGAGTAGACAGCTACAAGTTCTGAAAAATATCAATTTTAGTGAGTATAGGGAGTAGGCAGAGAATGGATACCAAGGGGGTAATTCTCATAGGAACATAGGAGCAGGAGTAGGCCATTCAGCCCATTGAACCTGCTCACGATTCAATTAGATCACAGCTGATCATCTACCTCAACACCACTTTCCAGTGCTATCCCCATATCCCTTGATGTCATTAGTATCTAGATAACTATTGATTTCTGTCTTGAACATGCTCAATGATTGAGCTTCCACAGCCCTCTGGGGTAGAGAATTCCAAAGATTCACCACCCTCTGAATGAAGAAATTCTTCCCCATCTCAGTTTTAAATGGCCTATCCATTATTCTGAGACTATGTCCCCTGGTTCTAGACTCACCAGCCAGGGGAAACATCCTTTCCACATCCACTCTGCCACGTCCTATAAGAATTTTGTAACTTTCAATGTGATCACCTCTCATTCTTCGAAACGCAAGAGAATACAGGTTCAGTTTCCTCAATCTCTCCTCATAAGACAGTCCTGCCAACCCAGTGATTAGTCTGGTGAACCTCTGTTGCACTCTCCCTATGGCAAATTATATCCTTCCTTAGATAAAGTGACCAAAACTGTACACAATACTCCAGGTGTGGTCTCACCAAGGCTTTATACAATTGCAGCAACCTTATTTACTCCTGTACTCAATCCCCTTACAATGAACGCCAACATACCATTTGCCTTCCTAATTGGTTGCTGCACCTGCATGCTAGCTTTTAGTGACTCATGAACAAGGACACCCAAGTTCCTTTAGGCTTCAACACTTCCCAACCTCTCACCATTTAAGAAATACTCTGTCTTTCTGTTTTTTCTACCAAAGTGGATAACTTCACACATATTCACATTATATTCCATCCGCCATGTCCTTGCCCATTCACTTAGCCTGTCCAAGTACCCCTGAAGCCTCCTTGCATCCTCCTCACAACTTACATTCCCACCTAGTTTTGTGTCATCAGCAAATTTGGAAAGATTTGGTTCCCACATCCAAATCATTTATATAGATTGTGAACAGCTGTGGCCCCAGCACTGATTCTTGCAGTACCCCACTAGTAACAGCCTGCCATCCTGAGAAGGACCTGTTTATTCCTACTCTGTTTATCTCTGTTAACCAATTCTCAATCCATACCAGTATATTACCCCAATCCCATGTGCTCTAATTTTGCTTACTAACCTGTGTGGGACCTGATCAAAAGCCTTCTGAAAATCCAAATACACCACATCCACTGGTTCTCCTTTATCTATTCTACAAGTAACAGCCTCAAAAAAAATTCCAACAGGTTTGTCAAACATGATTTCCTTTTCATAAATCAATGTCGACTCTGCCCAATCATATCATTATTTTCAAAATGCCTAATTATAATAGATTCTAAGTTTTCCCCCACTGCTGATGTCAAACTGACAGGTCTGTAAGTTTCCTGTTTTCTCGCTCCCTCCTTTCTTAAATTGTGGGATTACATTCACTACTTTCCAGTCAGAAGGAACCTTTCCAGAGTCTATAGAATTTTGAAAGATAACCACCAATGCATCCACTATCTCTATAGCTACCTCCTTCAACACTCTGGGATGTAGCTCATCTGGTCCAGGGGATTTATCAACCTTCAATCCAGTTAATTTTTTTTGACTACTACTGCTTTATTAATACTAATTTCTTACAGTTCCTCATTTTCACAAGTCCCCTGATTCCCTAGTATTTCTGGGATATTTTCTGTACCTCCCTCCGTGAAGATACAAAGTAATTGTTTAGTTTCTCCACCTTTTCCCAATTTTCCATTAAAAACTTGCCTGTCCCCATCTGTAATGGACCCACATTTGTCCTTGCTGAACTTTTCCTTTTCACATACCCAAAGAAGCTTTTACAGTCCACCTTTATGTTTCCCGCTAGCTTGCATTCAGATTCTCTTTTCCCTTATCAGTTTCTTCGTCATTCTTTGCTGAATTCTAAATTGCTCCCAATTCTCAGGCTGACCACTTTTTCTGGCAACCTTATAAGCCACTTCCTTTGATCTAATGCAATCTTTAACTTCTTTTGTTAGTCATGGTAGGTTCATTTTTCCTGTTGGGTTTTTGTGTCTTAGAGGATGTATATTTGTTGTAGACCATGTAATACTTCTTTAAATAATAGCCATTGCATGCCTACCATCAAATCGTTTAGGATATTTTCCCAATCCACCATAGCCAACTTGCCCTTCATACCTTCCTTTGTTCAGGTTTGACCCTTGTTTCAGAATGAACGTTATCAATTTCAAATAATGTAAAATTCTATCATTATTATGGTCACTATTTCCCAAAGGCTCCTTTATAGTAAGGTTATGAATTAATCCTCTCATTACACAATACTAAATCTAAAATAGCCCGATCCCTAATTGGTTCTTCAATGTACTGCACCAAAGACCCATCACATACACACTCCAGGAATTCATCCTCCACAGCATTAGTACTGATTAGGTTTACCCAATCTATATGTAAATTGAAGAAGCCCATTATTACCGTATTACCCATGTTACATGCACCTCTAATTTCCTGATTTATACCGTGCCTAACATTACCACTACTCTAGGTGGCCTATAAACAACTCCAAACAATGTTTGCGGCCCCTTGTTGTTTCTTAGCTCCACCTAAATTGATTCTACATCTCGATCCTTTGATCTAAGATACTCTCACTAAGATACTGACCTCGTCCCTTATTAAGAGCACTACCGCACCTCCTTTTCCTTTTTGCCTATCCTTCCTAAATAAATATCTTTTCAATATTCTGTTCCCACTCTTGGTCACCCTGTAACCACATCTCTGTAATGGCAATTAAATCATACCCATTTATCTCTATTTGTGCCTTCAAATCTTGTTGCGAATGCTGCGTGCCTTCAGATATAGAGTGCCCCAACTTTGTCTTTTTAACGTTATTTTGCACTCTGATGACAATGAAAAGATTGAAAAAGGATAACTGGCCAGAGGGTGGTGTCCCAAAGAATTAAAAAGGCTGGAGATAAGAGGGGTGACATTCACGAGGGGAAGATTCCTCACCACACTGACCGATAAGTTTGTTGAAGTATAGATGTCAAAACTAACGTCCTTGATGAGGACAAGTTGCTCAGGGTCAGAAAGGAGTTGTGAAAATACAGTAGGGAGAGAAGTTATAGGGAGACAGAGCAAAGAAAGTGAAAGGATTATGGATTAGGGGATTATCTGGCATCCAAGAATGCGCTTCTAGTCTCTGTTAACTGAAAGAAAGTATTCCTTTGTTCAAGTGACAGATGAGATGAAATATGACGTGAAACTGAGGACCAGGACAGCTACGATATAGATAAGCTGACATTGCTGAAGAGAGATCATATAAGTGGTGGAGCATGAAGAGGGTGGATTGCATGAAACACAGAACAGTATTTGGAGGAATAGTGAATCTGAAAAAAGGAGATAGCTCAACTGGAATCCTTGCAGAATGAGTTGGTGGTGGAAGCAGGTGCTGAGGAAAGAGAAATAGCTGTGAAAGTAAGCCTTGGTAAATAAACAGTCACAAACAGGAAGGGAAAGACTTAATAATAGCAAACAGGAAGAAAAAGACAAGAGAAATCATGGCAAAGAAACAGGATTTCATGGCTGATTTTGCTGGAAGAGAAATGGCAGTGAATTAAACACTGCACCCAAGAAAAAAAAATTCAAAATCTGAAATTAAAGATAGAAAATGCTGAAAAAACAGTTCTACCAGCATCTATGAACAGAAATGGCATATTAGATCAGTCATCAAAACTGCAACTACAACATAAACAAGCTCCTTTGCAGGTGTGTAAAAAAAAAACCGACACTCCAATCAGAGGAAGTTAATGGTTTAAATGACCTGCAAACTACTTAATAGAAAAGCAAGAAACATGCTTTAAAAGATCTCAGGCACTAGATAATCAGAAAATCTGGGACTAAATACCACTACAATTCTTCCAGTCAGTCATACATTCCAACCAATTAGTTTTCTCCTTATTAAGTGTCTTTACCATGTATCATTTTACAGGTATGCAAGAGCATTTATGAACAATATGCACTCATTTATCCATCTCTCCTCATAGACACATGATTAGGCTTTGTTTAGCACCTTTTTCTCATGGACAAAACTTATTGGAGCATCAATGCATATTTATCTGACATATTCTAAATAATCATGACCTGCACAGATACAATTAACTGATCCACCCAGACACCAGCAGTAGCAGCAATTTCATTTGATCACAACACTGTTTCAAATTATTCAATACATTGGTGAAATGAGTTGAAGACAGTAAATCTATTTGAGTTCAGATAGTCATAGAGTGGTGATTTTGGTCTTCTGACTGCTAACGGAATTACCATCTTCTAATAAGCTCTATTATTTTATACGTTATCAAGCGTGTGATCTGATTCATTGTGGACATGACATCTACACACACTAACTGTAATACACAAGCTATAGTCAGTGGATATTCTCACTCTGTCTGCAGCCCCTCCCAAGCCTGATGCTTCTTAACTGCTTAAATTTCCCCATCAAACTGCTTTCTCCACTTTACTTTTTTTGCTATTTTATTTAATAAACCTTTCTCTTATTGTTTGTGGAAAATTAAAATAAAATTATTTCAAGGTTTCTGCGCTGAAACATGCCTGGTCCCATAACAACTTTCTCTGACTTGCATAAAAATGGTCTTATTGATACAATGCAAAGTGTCAACATTTTTTGTGGGCTGTGATTAGGCTGTGTGAATAAAGACAATTTCATCCAGGGAGGCAAGAAAATTTTAAAAAAACTATCAGCATATGACTACATTAAAAGATGCGTAGGATTAAGATTGCCGATATAACTTTCTGCTCTGAGGAATGTTACATGGGTAATATATTTTTATTATACTTTTACTCCTACTGCACACTATCAGTACTGGTTAGAGATCCATGGAAAGCTCAACCAGATGCAGAGTGAACTTCATTTTACTCTGCTCTAAAAAAAAAAAATGCACTGGTACCACAACTTTAGAAAAGCACCCCGTTCTGCACTCCCCAAGAAATCGGAGTAAGAATCCCAAGTTATGTATATTTATGATATGCAGCCTGTAGCCAATAGGAACTGGATTAAGAGTGCCATTGCTGTAAGCAGAAAGTTTATTATCCCATTTGGGACAGATTGAATACTAGATCCCAGAGATGAATGAACACTGTCGATTTACTGTGTTCACCCTATTCCTTTATTTAGGAAGTGAAAGTCTAGGACTGGACATCTAAACATTTATACTTTAGGGCAACCAGTTGAGATTCATATGGCTCTATCAGAAACCGTGCAACACCTTCCTTCATAAAATATAAAAGCTAATAATGTTGAGATCCAAATACAAATATTATGTAGATTTTATTGAATGTTGCTCAAAACCCCAAATAAGGTGTCTCATTACAAAAGAGCTTCACACTGCCATAGGTTTACAGAATGGAATGATTCTCTGGCACAGCATCAGAAAGACTAGTTGAAGAAAAAAAACATACAATATTTTATGCTTGAATTTCTAATGTTTTCTGTGTATGCATAACTCACTCCCTTTCATGTTACTCGAGGTCTGTAGCATTGTGAGAAGCACATATAAAATAGGAAAAATCTATATTTAAATAGCTGACTAATTTTCTATGTGCAGCACAATCAAAAAATTATTTTTTCAAGTCATAATTTTACCAATTATTTTCACTCTGGTCACAAATGATAAATTCATTTATTCTCTGTGAATTCTAAAAAGTGACATAATAAATTCATGATCAGACAAAGTTACAAATATCATGTGGTCACACAGTAACGTTCAAAGTTCATATCTTTTCCTTTTAACATAATTTACAGCTCATCAAAAAAGCTGGTCTTTTTTGGAAGTATACTGCTGAAGGTTTGCCTTGTGAATGTATTTTTCCCCACACATATTCCAAAATATATATGAAATGCTCCATCACTCCTAGCCTGCAGCTGTTGGCCAGTTGTTGATGCTGGTCATTTGGCACTTGATTTACTGTTCTGAGCATTTTCCACATTGTGGGTATTGTTCTGCAAACTGCCAGCAAGCACCTGGCTCCTCTGGAGCTGCAACTCTTCAAGTTTCTTCCAAAGCTCCTCACGCTCCTGTTCTTTCTTTTTTTCACTGCAAGATTAAACATTAATTTATTAGTGAACAGTGCAATACTAGTACTGGTATTGTGAAGTAGAGTTAGAGAGAATTTTAAAATTAAGAAACTGCACTTTATAGTTTTCTGTAATTCATCTTTAATTGCAACTAAAGAGTAAAATATATTAATGGAACTTTTAAAATACGGGCCTCAGAGTTATTTTCTATAAGTTTTCAATATTGACTAGAAATCATCAAATATAAGAAACCATTAAACATTTCTTCACGTAAAAAATACATGTTGCTGGTTTTCTTATAATAAAGTAGCCATACAAAAGGTCTATGACTTTTAAAATGGACATTATTGAAAGTAAGACTGCTATACATTTCCTTAATGTATGATTTTTATTTTGTTGCACAAACACTGCTCAGCTCCAAAAAGGATAATTTTTAACTTTTGTTCTAAATATGTCCATGCAAATTTAGAAGTCAGTGGACAACTGTAAAGATTTTTGTAACTTGCCATCCTAGTGAATAAAAAAAATGAGTGATTAATTTGCAGTGTATTTGCATCATGCTACATAAACACACTCAATCAAACAGTTCTTGCTACTGCACATTGTGACTCCTCAGCTAAAACTAAAATGACCAAAATGGTACATGACACTTCTGTTATTTTATTATTGATCTTCTGCAGCACAGAAATTCAAGACTCGTGGCCAAACTTGGTGGCTCATATTATTAGAAATGAAAATGACAAGTATAATTTTTAAAATGCCACAATTATGGACAATTGAAACAATTACAGCCATTGAAAACAGCTTTTGTCAGGCACTTGGTCAAAAACTTACAGTAGTAGTTATCTATACACAGGCACCACATTTAAATAGCTTCAGCTCATTAGCCATTCATATGTTGTAATACATTTGATGAAAAGGTGGCCTGAGCTTGTCACAAGTCAACTAATGAAGATTGCAACCCAAGAAAGAAAAGAGCAGCCCAGTGGTACAACAGCACGTCAGTGTACAAACATACATCACAAGATGGTAAATGTAGTTCCACAAGATATACACAGCAAGTTCCAGCTGTCAACTGAACTATCAGGAGACAGGCTGAAAGGAGAACAAGGTTCTTTTCCCCCCCTCACTCTCACAAAGGTGGAAAAGAAAACAAAACAAGAGAGCAGATTGTGCTAAAGAGTTACAGAGGGCCATTTGAAGAAGCAGTAGAACAGCTTGCTTCTCCACACCCTCAATCTGTTTTTTCTCTATGCAGTGAAGAGAGCCAATAAACACTTAGAAAGGGGGAAAATATAAAATAATAAATGGAAGATGGTTGCATACCGCTGTCTTTCCGCTTTGTAAGATGCTGTAAGTTCATCGAATAGTGACCCATTCATCTCCATTAATGTTTTTAGTACGTTGTAAACGAGTGCTACAATGGTTCTGTAAAACAAGTTTGCATTTACTTAAATGTACATTATGGTTACACTTATGGAAGTATTTATGGAATCAAGAATAGTGTGAAATAGATGTTGTAAATAAACTGAAAAGGTCTGTAGTCTGATCTTATAGAGTTATCAAAGATGAAAAACAATATAGAATGGTAGATCCAAAACACTAAACTGAGCAATGTAGTTCAAACTAGCAAAGGGTAAAATTAGCAGTGATGTCAAGAAATTTTTCTTCACACAAAAAGTGCTCAACATACAGACTGGCATTCTAGTTAGAGTAATGGAATTAATTAATAAACAGCTGGAAGCTGTGATGGAGGAATAATTGGGTTCTGCATAATGGATGACCTAACTTGGGTGGAATGGCCTCTATCTAGGGATTTTGAACAAAAGTATCAACTTACAAAAAAATACACCTTTCATTTTCTGAAGTTGCAGACGACGACTAAAATGATACCCACTCTTTGAGTCTCTTATATTATCAGGATAGCCTCAAGGAATTGGGGCTATTTACATGGCTGTGTTTGCTGACAATGCAACCACTAGGTGGCACTGTACTAGCACATGCGCAAATGCAGCCTCATTCACTGAAACATCACTGTCCGTGACGTTCAGGCAGCTGCCAGGATTAAAGATGGTGCTGCTCAATTTATCACAGAAAAACAACTTCAACCCATGGCAGCACACAATGGACATGTTTGATACACTGAATATTGCTCTAACGTCTCATCAGAAGGA
This sequence comes from Heterodontus francisci, assembly GCF_036365525.1. Taxonomy (NCBI): domain Eukaryota; kingdom Metazoa; phylum Chordata; class Chondrichthyes; order Heterodontiformes; family Heterodontidae; genus Heterodontus; species Heterodontus francisci. Next base: position 42,657 of record NW_027140787.1, read on the forward strand.
CAGCACCTCTGACAGTGCTGCACACCCTCAGTAATTCTGTGAGGTTTCAGTACCATCCCACTCTCCGGTCGCTCACTCCCCCACCACATCCCACTCTCCGGCCACTCACTCCCCACTTCCCCCCCAACCCCGCTCTCCGGCCACTCACACCCTGCATCCCCCGACCCCTCTCTCTGGTCGCTCACTTCCCGTTTCGCCTCAACTCCCATCCCGCTCTCCGGCCACTCACTCGCTGCTTCCCCCACAGCCCGCTCTCCGGCCTCTCACTCCCCGCTTCCCCAACTCCACCCCATTCCACTCTCCGGCCGCTCACTCCCTGCTTCCCCCCCAACCCTGCTCTCCGGCCGCTCACACACTGCTTCCCCCGACCCCGCTCTCTGGTCGCTCACTCCCCGCTTCCAACCACACCCCCATCCTTCCAATCGCCGGCTCTAGGCATTCTACATTGCCCCATCACCCCTTGCGGCCCGCTTTGCTTCGTCGGGCAGAGTGAATGGCCGAGAGGAGGGAAACGGCCCGCGGCCCAGAGCTGGCATCTGGAGGGATGGGCGGGGGGAAGCAGGGAGTGAGCAGCCGGAGAGCAGAAGGGAGAAGCAGGGAACAAGCGGCCGGAGGGGAAAGGGGTCAAGCGGCCTGGAGTGAGTGGCCAAGGGGGGAGCGCGCTTTCCTGCACATGTGCCATTTAGCATTTTCCTGCGCATGCACCAGTTAGTCCTGGCACAGCAAGACGTAGGCTACACATGCACAGCATCTCAGAGCGCAGGAGACCATTTGCGCTTGTGCGCAGCTTGGAGCGCTTTGATGATGTCAGCGGGTCGCTGTGTTGTCAGGAGTCATTTTGTATTTTCATTGGACGATCTGGATCAGTAGTAGTACACTTGAGGATTTTAAAATCTTAAGGAACTCTGTTCAGTTGGGTAGGATATTTGAGATGGATAGGGATGACAAGACCAGGAGGCATGCATATAAAATACACAGGCAAGAAGTTATGTTTAACGTTACAAAGTATTTCTTTTCACAGTCATTTCCCTCAAATAGATTACTGAAGCATGGGGTGACTAAGGATTCCCTGCAGTCATTCAAAAGGGAGATGAACAAGTTCCTGAGAAGGGAGGGCATTTCCAGTTATGCAGCGGAATAGTAGGAATTATGAGTTAATACAGTCTCCTAGAGCTTTTCTCAATTGCCTTAGAAGATTAGAAAGGAATTTCTCAGGAGTTTTCCTAAATTGGCCTCAGAGTTTTTGCCTCTCTCAGAAGATTGCATGGGTATGCATTTAAAAAAAAAGACTTGCATTTATATCGCGCTTTTCACAACCTCAGGATGTCCCCAAGTGCTTTACAGCCAATGTTGTAATGTAGGAAACATGTCAGCCAATTTGTGCACAGCAAGTTCCCACAAACAGCAATGTGATAATGACTAGCTAATCTGTAATCTGTTTTTCTGTGACGTTGATGGAGGAATAAATATTATCCAGGACATCAGGAATATCTACCCTGTTCTTCAGAATAGTGCCATGGGATCTTTTGCACCCACCTGAGAGAGCAGATGGAGCCTCAGTTTAACGTGTTAACCAAAAATCAGCACGCTCCGACAGTGTAGCACTCCCTCAGTACTGCGCTGGAGTGTCAGCCTGGATTTCCATGCTCCAGTCTCTAAACTGAGACTTGAATTCACAACCTTCTGACGCAGAGGCAAGAGTGCTACCAACTGAGCCAAGGCTGACACTGGGAGAACTAATATCAACTAAACAATAACAATTTAAAAATTCACACTACAATCAAAACACCAGCGTGCACTGACACTGAAGTTATAATGTAGTGGAGTCTGAATCCGCGGATACGCTTTAACCTGACTCCAGATAGAAAGAGAGAGACTCCCTAAACAGAGTGTCTTACTCCACTTCAGGATGGACTGGATGAGTACAACACAAATATGATTTCAGCAGGAGGTGAAAATGCAAACCCAGTTCAGACAAATGAAGTGAAGGTCTCCTCTCTCTGAAGGCTGAAATGGATCCAAAGTACAAGTGAGGTAGTTTTAACCCAGCTATCCAATGGACAGATAACAATAGAGTCATTTACGGCATAGGAGGTGGTAACTCAGCCCATCGAGTCCATGCCGGCTCTCCGTGGAGCAAGCCAGTCAGTCCCATTCACCCGCTCAATTCCCATAGCCCTGTAAGTTTATTGCCTTCAATTGCCCATCCAATTTCCTTTTTAAATCAGTGATTGTCTCCACTTCGTGGGCAGTGTGTTCCAGGTCATTATTAATATACAGTAAATGGAAAAGTCCTGGGGAAAATTGATGTACAGAGAGATTTGGATGTTCAGGTCCACTGTTCCCTGAAGGTGGCAACGCAGGTCAATAGAGTGGTCAAGAAGGCATACGGCATGCTTTCCTTCATCGGACGGGGTATTGAGTACAAGAGTTGGCAGGTCATGTTACAGTTGTATAGGACTTTGGTTCGGCCACATTTGGAATACTGCGTACAGTTCTGGTCGCCACATTACCAAAAGGATGTGGATGCTTTGGAGACGGTGCAGAGGAGGTTCACCAGGATGTTGCCTGGTATGGAGGGCGCTAGCTATGAAGAGAGGTTGAGTAGATTAGGATTATTTTCATTAGAAAGACGGAGGTTGAGGGGGGACCTGATTGAGGTGTACAAAATCATGAGAGGTATAGACAGGGTGGATAGCAAGAGGCTTTTTCCCAGAGTGGGGGATTCAATTACTAGAGGACACGAGTTCAAAGTGAGAGGGGAAAAGTTTAGGGGGGATATGCGTGGAAAGTTCTTTACGCAGAGGGTGGTGGGTGCCTGGAACGCGTTGCCAGCGGAGGTGGTAGATGCGGGCACGATGGCGTCTTTTAAGATGTATCTAGACAGATACATGAATGGGCAGGAAGAAAAGAGATACAGAACCTTAGAAAATAGGCGACATGTTTAGAGAGAGGATCTGGATCGGCGCAGGCTTGGAGGGCCGAAGGGCCTGTTCCTGTGCTGTAATTATCTTTGTTCTTTGTTCTAATCCTCCTGCATCTCTTGACCAAAAACTTCAATCTGTGTCGCCTGGTCCTTGTACCATTAGTTAATAGGAACAGTTCTTCCTTGTCTAACTTAGAGGTGTGCAAGATTATGACAGGCTATCAAATCTCCCCTCAATCTCCTTTGCGCTAAGGAGAACAACCCCAGGTTTTCCAACCTAACCTTGTAACTAAAATCCCCCATCCCTGGAACCATTCTGGTAAATCTCCTCTGCACCCTCTCAAGGACCCTTACATCCTTCCTGAAGTCTGGTGACCAGAACTGGATGCAATACTCGAGTTGGGCCTAACCAGAGCTCTATAAAGGTTCAACATAACTTCCATGCTTTTGTACTCCATGCCTGTGTTTATGAAGCCCAAGATCCCATATGCTTTGCTAACCACTCTCTCAATATGTGTCACCTTCAAAGACTGATGTACATGCATCCCCAGTCCCTCTGTGCCTGCACACTCTTGAGAACTGCACCATTAAGTCTATATTGCCTTATCCTATCCCTTCTGCCAAAGTGCATCACCTCACAATTGTCTGTATTAAATTCCATCTGCCACGTGTTTGCCCATTCCGCTCGCCTATCTAGGTCCAGTTGCAGGCAGTTTGTATCATCCTCACTGTTTGCTACACCTCCAAGTTTGGTATCATTGGCAAATTTTAAAATTTTACTCTGTATTTCAGGATCCAAGTCATTTATATATAGCAAAAAAAACAGTAGTCCGAGCACTGACCCTTGGGAAACACCACTGTCTACCATCCTCCAATCTGAAAAACAACCATTTACCACGACTTGCTGTTTTCTTTCCTTGAGCCAGTTTTTTTTTTATCCAGTTGGACACTGATCCTCCTATTCCATGAACCTTAATTTTATTAACCAGCCTTTTATGTTGTACTTTATCAAATGCTTTCTTCAAATTAATATAGACAAAATCCACTGCATTCCTTCATTAACCCTCCCGGTTACTTCATCAAAAAATTCGATTAGATTAGTCAAGCATGATTTGTCTTTTACAAATCTGTGCTGGCTGATGTTAAACTAACTGGCCTGCAGTTACTAGGACTGTCCTTACACCCTTTCTTGAATAAGGGTGTCACATGTGCCACTCTCCAAGTCTCTGGCACCTCCCCCATATCTAGGGAAGATTGGAAGATTATGGCAAGCCCTTCCACTATCTCCACCTCTACTTCCTTTAGCAACCTGGAATGCAAGCCATCCAGAGCAGGTGACTTACCTATCCTAAGCATAGCCAGCCTTTCCAGTACCTTCTCCCTCTCAATTTTTATCTTATCCATTCTCTCCACTTCTACCAATATTTTGTCAGATTCCTCTTCTTTAGCAAACACCGATACAAAGCACTCATTAAGTATTCTAGCCTTGCCTTGTGCCTCTAAGCATATATTACCCTCTTTGTCCTCAATCGGCCCCACTCCACCTCTTACTACCCGCTTACTATTTACCTGCCGGTAGAATATTTTTGGGTTCCCGTTTACGTTGACTGCCATTCTATTCTCATATTCTCTCTTTGCCAGTTTTATTTTCCTCTTCACCTCCCCTCTCAGCTTATTGTGTTTGGTCTGGCTCTCACTTGAGGAATTCACCTGACATGCACTGTACACCCTCTTTTTTTTGATTCATCATAATCTCTATCTCTATCATCCAAGGAGCCCTGTTTTTGGTTCTTCTACCTTTTGCCCTTGTTCGAATGTATCTGAAGCAGCTCTTGCTTAAAGATAACCCATCGTTCTATTACAGTTTATCCAGTCAGTCTTTGGTTCCATTTTGTCCTGGCTAGATCCCTTCTCATCGCATTGAAATTAGCCCTCTTCCAATCTAGCTGTTCTATCTTATACCATTCCTTGTTTTTCTGCATTTCGAGTCTAAACCTTATGATACAATGATCACTCTTGCCAAAGTGCTCCCCGATAGACACTTGGTCCACTTGGCCCACCTCATTTCCCAACACCAGATCCAGCAATGCCTCCTTTCCACTTGGGCTGAGAACATATTCATCAAGGAATTTCACCTGAACACAATCCAGAAATTTCTCCCCCTCCTTTCTTTAGTCTAAAATTATCCCAATCTATATTTGGGTAATTGGAGTCCCCTAATATCACATTTTGCACATCTCTGATTTTCCTGCAGATTTGCTCCTCTATCTCTCTCACTATTTGGAGGCCTATAGAATACCCCAAGAAGCATGAGCATACCCTTTTTGCTCAACTCTAACCAAATGGATTCTGTCCTTGCCCCCTCAAGGACATTCCCTCTTTCAAACAAAAGAATGTCTTTCCTAATCAGTACTGCCACCCACCTCCCTTTTTTCCTTCTCTATCGTTTCTGAACATTTTATATCCTTGTCTATTAAGAGCCCAGTCCTCAATATTTTTAAGTTACGTTTTTGTTATTACCACAACATCATATTCCCATACCGCTATTTGTGCTGGTAACTCACCAACCTTATTCACCACACTTTATGCGTTTACATACATGCATTGTAATCCTGTCTTTGCATTCCTCTTAGACCTTCTCAGTCAGCTCCTATCTAGTAAGGAACTACTTCCTTTTCTAGTACTGTCCAACACTCTCACATTATGCACCTTATTTCTCTTTTCTATTTCAATATACTGATGCCCATCCCCTTGCCAACCATACTGTCAACCTCTCTGCGAGGACATTGGTCCCAGTTCTGTTGAGATGTAACCTGCCCAGAACTGGTCTAAACATCCCAAGCATCTGAAGCCCTCCCTCCTGCACCATGTTTCAGATTGATCCTCCCTATCTTACTATTTCCACTCTCACTGGTGTGTGGCACTGGGAGCAATCCAGAAATGACTACCTTCAAGGTCCTACTCTTTAACTTCCTCCCTAGCTCCTGAAAGTCTGACCGTAGGACCTCAATACCTACCCTTGCTATGACGTTGTATCAACATGTACCATGCCTTTTGGCTCACTCCCTTCCCCCTGCAGAATAATATAAAGCTACCTCTGCAAGATACAAAGACAAAAAATCTTTGTATTGTAGCTATAACCTGTAAAACTAACATCAAAAACTGATGCTAAAATACCACAGGAGAAGACTATCTGTGGTCGTTACGTGTAAAAAAACAACTTTGGCTATTCGAAGAATGGATTATCATTTTGTTAGACATAGTGCAAGCACCAAGTTAGTTAAAATATATACATACATTTTCAATGAAAAGAACTTACGGGTTCCAGTGTTCCTTGGAGATTCTGTATAAACTACCAAACATAATTGGTAGAATTTTGTCAGAGTTATCTTCAATCAGGCTAAGAATGTACTCATTATTCCAGAAATACAAAGCTCTTTCTGCAACCTGTGGAGACAAAAATTCATTTGAGAACACCCAATTTAAAATAAATAATTTCACAAGATTGTTCACTGAAGATGTAGGACATGATTACCTAAACAAATGTTTTCATCATGCCATATTTTAGACCCGATGGTCAGGTGCACTAACGAGGGTAGTAAAGGAGAAGTCAAGTAACTGGTTCTTTCCTTTCCATATATGAAATTGCACCAGTTACAAAAAGAACAATCATACTTTTCTTCATTCCCAAATATAAATTTAGCTCATTTTCAGAACAAGTAGAAGCAGTTATCATTTCCTAATCCCACCGGAATTTAGACAACAATTTCATGCTTACGCAAAGAAAAAGGGGCGCTTGTAACTTCCACAATATTGCTGAACTGCTATTTAATTCTACTTTTATCAAAAACACCATCATAGTGTACATGAAACAATTAATGACAGATGACAGAAGGAAAATGAAAATGATTCCAAGTCAATTACCCTATTTTACATCTTCCTCTTGTATGCATGCAAAGGACAGGTGCATGAAGGATTATTGAACTTTTTTTTAAGTCAAGTGGAGAGTTTCTTTTCTGTTCTGCCTCAACAGTATTCTAATCTTGACGCTCGCATACCACCGATGCTTTTTCATGTAAATCTGTGCTAAACTAAGAGTGAGTTTCTGGCAGGGCCCAGTGCTAATAAGGACTGGGTTCTATAACTGCCCAAACGAACCTGCCTTTACAGTCAGCAAAAAGAGATGCTCACTCTGACAATTTTCGACTTCCCACCCATTGTAAGTTGGTGGACCGGCCGTACAATATTGTGAGCTCTCCTGCTCCCACAAAACATTTCCTGCAGATATTTTGGATCTTTTCTTCAACGCCCACCAGGACCACTGTTTCGACTGCCCAGCACTTGGTGCAAATGGGCAGAGTATGCGACATGCACAGTCAATTGATTTGTCTTTGAAAACTGCAATTAGGGCTCTACAATTGGAGTAGAACCTGATTTGCATATTTAAGCAAACTCCTGCCAGAAAAAAGCAAGCATGCTACTCTTTTTTTCTCCCCCAAAATATACTTTATTCATAAAAATCTGTAAAAAAAAATGCATTACAAAACAGCACCAAGTTAACGTTCCAAAAAGTGCAGAGGAGATCAGTTTTCTTCGATACAGGAGTTGCCTCACAACCATTTTGCAGGCCATGTACATTTTACAGCAAACCCATATTTGGTGTATATAGCCCGAGGGGTTACCCATGGGTCCAGCCCCTCAGTTCACTTTGGTGGGAGGACCTTATGCTACTCACCAATTTACTGCCTGAAAATTGCATCAGGTGCACCTTGGAATAAATGTCGCAGTCAAGATTCAACTGCCAGCCACCCTTTAAGGTGAGAAATGGGCAGTCAGCAGTTGTAATTTATCCATCAGTTTCTGAATTTAAACAAGGTGAACAACTGCACCACTGAGTCTGCCTTTACAACTTGAATTTATATAGCGTCTTTAATATAGGAAAACATTCCAAGGTGCTTCAAAAATTTAACACCGAGCTACATAAGGAGATATTAGGGCAGACGACTAAAGCTTCGTCAGAAAGATAGGTTTTAGAGAGCGCCTTAAAGGAAAAAAAAGAGTGGTAGAGGTGAAAAGTTCAGGGAGAAAATGCCAGCGCTCGGCAGCTGCCAATGGTGGAGTGACGAAAATCAGGGATGTGTAAGAGGCCAGAATTGGAAGCAAAGATATCTTGGAGGTGATTACACAGATAGGGAGGGGCTAGGCCACTGAGGGATTTGAAAACAAGGATGAGAATTTTAAAAGAAGTGTTGTTTAACTGAGAGGCAATGTAGGTCAGGGAGGGGCTGTTGGGTGAACAGGACTTGGTGCAAATTAGGATAAAGACAGCAGAGTTTTGGATGAACTTAAGAATATGGAGGATAGAAAATGGGAGCTGGCCAGCAGTGTATTGGAATAGTCCAATCAAGAGGTTACAAAGGCATGAATGATGGTTTCAGCTGCAGAGGAGCTGAGGCAGGGGAGGAGAACGGTGATGTTATGGAGGTAGAAATAGGTGGCCTTAACGATGGTGCAGATAAGTGGTGGGAAGCTCGTCTCAGGGTCAAATACAACACCAAGGTTGCGAACAATGTGGCCCAGCCACAGACAGTTACAAGGGAGAAGATGGAGTCAGTGTCTAGGGAACAAAATTTGTGGCAGGAACCAAAAACAGTGGCTTCTGTCTTCCCAATATTTAGCCGAAAGTAATTTCTGCTCATCCAGTACTGGATGGCGGACAAGGAGAGGTCAAGAGAGGCGGTGGTACCTTCAACATTGAAGTTTATTGCAGTCACTGATGTCATAAGCATTATTTATTTAATAAAGTATCCTATCTTAGAAAGCCCTCTTTGATAACATCCTTTGCTGGGTATGCTAATTTTACAAAAATAGTTAAGAACGAATTGTAATACTTTTTTTTTACAATTCTTATATGGTTCAGAGTTCTTGTTATGCTGCCACTAGTATTATAGAAGTTGATGAATAGCACACAATTCTATTACCTTAATATTTTCCTAGAAATTAATTTTTAGGAGTCCAGTGGAAATGTCCATAATGATCTATAATAATGACCATGGTTCATTGTCACAACAGGGAAAAGAGACTGAGATTTATAAATATACATATCAGAACAGCGCAATTATAAAACAATTATGACAGCTGTGCTCATCAGACACAAACCCCTTACCTGGAAGTGTGGATTTGACACACACTTGGCTATTTGCTTGAATAAAGGTTCTTGGATCTTTTTGAACTGAGAAGGTTCTATCACATCCAAAATTTCTTCTACTTCACCCAAATACATGACCTAAGAGAAGACAGTGTGTTGCACTGATCAGTCATAAAAAAAAGTTGCCAAACTCAAAATGTTTATTCCCTTTCTAGTGTATGGAATAGGAAATTAATTTTACCATTCAACAAAGAGCAATTCTTGTCTGAAACTACATATTTTTTGAAGGGTGGTCTGGGGCACAACAAAGGCCACAATAAGCTCACCAGGGCAGCAATAAACATGGCTTTTTCAGAAAGGCCGACATCCCGAAAACAAATAAAATTATATTGCATCAATGAGTCAACCAATTAAAAATATTTATGAAAATTATACATCCCACTAACAATGACCACAGAAAGGGCAATAATAACATCTCATTAAATCTTTTCCCCCTCCTCTCTTGAAGGCAGCTCCTCATGCTGCACATGGCTTCAGGGACAACAGTGGAACCTTCTCCAAAGTGCTTATCTTTCAAACACGAGGCTGCATGAAGAGTATTCCAGGTTATCTGATTATGCAGGATCACATTTGATCCTGCTACTATCCTAACCAAGTAGGGAAGATATATGCACACTTCTAGAAGAAAAGTATCAGATTGTGAGAATTGTGGACGATTTCCCCTACCCTACCGTAGACTGGGACTTGGAGACCAATTGTAGCATCCATATTGCTGTGCCCACATCACACCGCCTCCTACCCATCCCAACGATGAACTCAGCACAGTGACAGACAAAAGAACGATACTGGAACTTTCATTGTCTGTACAGTTCAACACCACACCACAAAATGCATTTATCTAACCAGTCATTTGAGGACCTTTCAGAATTTGTTTTCATAGAACATAGAACATAGAACATACAGCACAGAACAGGCCCTTCGGCCCACAATGTTGTGCCGATCCTTTGCCCTCTGTCAAGGACAATTTAATCTATACCCCATCATTCTCCTTTATCCATATACCTATCCAAAAGCCTGCACCAAAAACATCCCAAGCATCTGAAGCCCTCCCTCCTGCACCATGTTCCTTAGTATAAAATGGTTGCTTTGCTTTCAATATGTAAAATATGCACATAGGCCTCTTTAACTTCATTTTACTGAGGATAAAGCACCATTTGTACTAATAAGCCCAAAAATCAGGTAAGTTTTAAGTAGGCCACAGAAGGACAGCAACTCTATTTTAAACACCATATACAGCAGTAATATATTCAAGTGATCAACTGAAAAAGTTAAGGTTGTAGGAGAAGGTGAATAACTTACCTCTTTTTGACTGACAGTTTTTGGCCAGAATTTTAATAATCCTCTAATGACCTACAGTAAACCATAAAAATATGTTTACATTAAGTATATCATAAATTAAGATATACTTTAATTTGCAACAGAGTGAATCACAATGTAATTACAACACTTCTTGATTTCTACATAGATTAAGAAAAGTCTAATTTAGCTGTACAAGTAAATAAGATGGCTGCTGTATCTCAAGTTCTAAAAATAGACCATCTTTGAGCATTAAACAAAGATTATACAAATATTAAAAAGAGTATATTTCAATATCAAGTTTGCAAACCCATATCAAAGTAGAATATTTACAAATAAACCACAATTGTAAATAAAATTCCATTATCGGAAAAATAAATTTGGACACAAATGATTATCACTCTTAAATGCAGCCTTGCTTTGTGAGTTTCAGACTGTGCCAATTACGACTTTTAAAAATTAATTACAAAATTAATGCAGAACCAGACTATTGGTCTTTCTCATTATTCAATGAAGATTGCTGTCCCTGTGGTGTGTGACGATCATAATGGGTTAAAACCAAAACAAGAAGAATTAGCTCCTGAATAACTTCAAGATTAATGCGATGCCCTGTTTTAAAGAAAAACATTCTTGGGAAACAGAGTCAAAATTTTTGGGCTGTACCAAACAATACTTTCAAGCTCAGTGCCAAGGACCACTCCCATAAATGAGTCCCTGCTCCCTAAGAACCAAAGTATGATTTAATATGCAAAACATCTAGCAATCGAGCATTTCCTAGGGTTGATCAGAACACCCAATATTATGATTTGTTTACTTGAAATGTCACAAGTACTCTTATGTCCTAGTCTTCTGAGAGTAGAAGAATAATCACTATCACACCATGTGATTATGGCTGTGACCTAAAATCAAGTTTGCTTAAACAGAAAAATTAAACATCAGCAAAAGAGCAACACAACTGATTTATTTCAATTACATTTAATTTCAAGCTCCTTAGTTCAAAAGATAATACAAGATGCAATGTTTCACTAACTTTAGAATTTGGAGGATCTTTGGTTAAATGTGAGACCATACAACATAAGCTTGCATTTGTGCAGCCCCTTTAAAATGTCCCAAGGTGTTTCATAAGAGTAATATCAAATAAAATTTGACACTGAGTCACATAAGGACAGATAACCAAAAGTTTGGTCAAGTTTTAAGGAGCATTTTAAAGGAGGAGCGAGAGGTAGAGTGGTGGAATGGTTTACCCCTCATGGCGTCTTCGCCTGCACACTTCCACACAGTCTAGCAGAACAGAAAGAATGAATGAACTGGCAAAAAGTTGCTAAGTATATTTCTCTGCCCGGGACAAAGCAGGCTAAACATCCCTTCCTCGTCCAAGCAAAAACATTCCCATAGCCTGCCCCACCCAGCAAGAAACTGAACATTGTGAATGGCTCCCTTCTAGGCAAATTGGCATGGGCTCACAGCATACTGGCTGATCAGCTAGCTCAACAAGCTACTCACTCATCAGTTAATATAACCCTCTGTTTTACCATCCATTTGTCATTTTCCTTATGCTTGAGAGGCTACACAATGATTGGCATTCTTGGCCAATTTGATTAGAGCAGTGCTGTCCAATGGAAATTGCTGACACCAATTTAGCCACATGCACTAATTTTACTTGAAAAAATCCTACATAAACTCACAATACAGGTAAATGTATTTCACATGTATATTTGCTTAACATCCACCACCAGTCAGTAACCAAGGAAATAAAGCATTCACACCGAGCAATAACACTCACATATTCTGCTTTTCATCTTACCATTTTACTTATAAACACTCGAGAGCTCAAAGTACACATTGACACAGTATGCAAATATGGGTATTGAGATCACATGATTATCTCATTTTTTATTTAGTCAGAAATGCAATTAGACACATCTGGATTCCCAATTTGCACATGTGACTAGTGGTTAACGGACAACACTAGTTCAGAGTTAACTCGTTAAGTAACCAAACATATAAATATTCTGGAGGACCACCTCGAAATAAGTCCCTTAGTATAAGTTAATTTCTCCAGTGAATCCATATCTCACATCTCCAGCACTAATTCTTTGTATGTACGACTGGACACTTTCCACAGCAGCCTAAACATATGTCTATAATCTTCAGGTGTGGGGATGGAACAGTTGAGAATTACACTTAACACTATAGTCCATACAAAGTTCAGGTTCTATATGCAAAAATTCCTTCAAGGCTTTTTCACTAAATGCTGACACTAATCCCTCTGCCTGAGTTCCACCATCTCATTGCACTGTCCTACGAATAATTCAAATGCCCACAAAAAACCTCCATGTCATTCCCATTTTTGAATTTTAGAAACTGATTTGACTACCAGGTCATGGGCTTGAATGATTGTACCTGTACTCAAGTGGCTATGGTATTGCGAATTGATCATTTTAAGTCCAGCTTGGTTCAGTGGTAGCACTTTTGCCTCTGAATCAGAAGATTGTCAGTTCAAATTCTATCCCAGGACCTGAGAACACAATCTTAACTAACATTTAATGCAATACTGAGGGGGAGCTGGATTCGTGAAGGTGCAGTCTTTCAAATGACATATTAAACCAAAGTCCCAGTGTACCTGGATGGAAAAAATACTTTGCCATGCGGTATAAAAACTGTACTTTTTCCATGAAAAACAGCATTCATTCCTCAATCAATACAAGAGAATAACAGTCATTTATCTCATCGCTCTTCGTGGGACTTTGCTAATGTTTTGTTACACAAATGACTGCCATATTTACCAACAAAAACAATAGTGGCTACACTTCAAAATGTAATTCTTCAACTGAAAAGCATTGTTGGTTGTACCTAGGATGTGAAAGGTACAATATAACCTGTTTTATTTTTAACTTTTCCTTCCTTTTTGCTTCATATTTCCATCTGCCTAATGCTTCTGAAGAGTCTTTACAATACAACAGTGCTTCTCTTGTACTTGATTCTCAAACAAGTATTTCACCCCACTTCTTTGTACTGTTGCTGCTACCTGAGGTGTTCTTTCTCCTTCTCAAATGAATGCTGTTCCTCTGTGGTATCTAGTTTAAGCACTTCTATTTGACATGCCCGTTCTTCGTCTTTTTCCATGCCTGCTGAAAAGACTAACTTCAGTTCAAGATCCTCTCATTCTCGCTATACTGTTGTTACAAATTTAATTGAAATTTTAATATTTTAGTAACACCAACTTATATTTATATAGTGCCTGTAACTTAGTAAAATTTCCCAAGATAATTCACAAGAGCATTATCAAACACCATGTGACACCAAGCCACGTAAGAAGATATTAGGGCAGATGAGCAAAAGCCTGGTCAAAGAGGTACATTTTAAAGGAAACAATAGAGAGGAAGAGAGGCAGATAGGTGCAGGGAGGGAATTCTGGAGCTCAGGGCCATGGCAAATGAAGTCACGGCTGCCAATAGTGGAGTGATTAAAATTGGGGATACTCAAGACGTCAGAACTGCAGGAGTGCAGATCTCTTGGAGGGTTGTAAGGCTGGAGGAGATTACAAAGATAGGGGGGAAGAGGGGTCATGGAGGGATTTGAAAACAAGGATGAGGATTTTAAAATTGAGGAGTTGCTTAACCAGGTGGCAATGTAGGCCTGTGAACACAGGAGTGATGGATGAACTGGACTTGGTGCGCATTAGGACACAGGCAGCAGAGTTTGAATTACTTCAAGTTTATGGAGGGTGGACCATGGGAGGCTGGACAGGAGTGTGTTGGAACAGTGAAGATAAACAATTTTCTTTTTGTCTGTAAGGTAATATTTTTATCCCAACTTAGCAGCTGAGAGTTATGATTTTCAAGCAGATATTACTTGTGTTCTGCACTATTCTCATACGCAAACCCTTTGCCCTATAAATCAGAGCATGACTTGACATGCACAATATCTGACAATGTAGCAATGTTCAGGGTCAAATAGAATACCCTTGTTACTGTAATGTGCTTAATGGAAAAGTCATAAGTCTTCTTGTATTCTGCTCTTCAGATTGCAGAAAAACAATTATATCAGACAGTACAGTTTACACTATGATCCATGAATCAGGCTTATTAAAAGCAAAGCTGAGTTGCAAAAAAATCAAATTCTGCTTTTTGGAGGTGCACAGCCAAAGGGAGTGGAAAAATGTATCCTCCAATTGGAAAGTGAGCATACCTTCATCCAAATGAGCACATACTGCATTGTTAGCCAAGGCTGTTACGGTTACATTCAGACAGGAAATCCTTGCCTTCATCAAACCAAGCAAAGAAGCATCAATTAAATTCATTCCATCAAATATACTGAGGTGGAATAAAAAAAACTGACTGGAGTAGCAAGGGTGCAGAACGCTGAATTTACTCCCTCTGGCTGCTTCTTTAGTGCATCCTCTTTAAAGGGAAGGAACTACTGTCACTAGTCATCCTCTTACAGATGAAGCCAGTTCTTCTAGGGGTGGGAGGGCTGGGCTATCTTACAGAAAACCTTTTGATAATTGCTCTGTTTATCATTTTGGGGAAGTTGTATCATCTTTACAATATGTTGAGTTCAAATCATTCTCCATTACTGCAGGTAAAAAGATCAAAAAAAGATGGGCATTGTCCACAAGGCTGCTCTCATATTCTCCCCTGACAGCCAGCAGCTTTGCTGTATGTATGCCTTTTGAAGGTGCAAAGCTGGAAGGTGAGAGCAACATGCAAGCAGGCAAAATGGGTGAAAAAACTGGTGTAACCCCCACAGGAGGCTGGGCATTCACTCTGACAAATATACCATGAACTGGAAGTAAAACCTCACTGGAGTAGTAAGTGTGCAGAAAGACACACTTATTACTTCTGGTTGGGTCCATGGGAGGGTCTTGAATAATGCCACCTAGCCCCTTGTTAAAGACTCCCAATCATATTCCTAAACTTAGTAACTGATGCTCCATTTGCACCATAGTTCTCAATGCCTTGCTCTTCTGCAGCACTACATAATTAATGTTATCAATAGATTTTAGTAACATGTTGGGATAGCATGTGAAATTTGGATACTATGTCTATTTAAAATATGGGAAACACCTAGTGGTACAATTATGAATTTTGTCTTTCCAAACTCAGTGTTGTGAGAGTGCATTTCAAGTTATATAACATTGGGATGAAATATTGATAGTGCTGGGAGCAATTTGACATAATAATTCAAACCAAATTAGTACCAATAAAGTTGGTAATGTGAACAGGTTTAACCCTACAATAGGTTTGTCCCAATAAACTACTGACAATACTGACAAGGGATACTTATTGAGCATTTTTTCTTGATGCAATTCAGGTTATTACCTCACATCTATCACTCATCATTCAGCCTCCTCTTACCTGGCCTAACTCATCCTTTATCTCCTTGATCCTCAGTGGCTTTTACAATGACTAACAATAACTTCAGATAAGTACTCTTTTATGTACTATGTTCTCTTGATTAAGCTATGCAAGTTGAAAATCCTGGAGTTGTTCAATGTTACATGGCCTCTCAATTCTGCAGCAACTTCATAAGTGAATTGACTTTTTCCAGACCTGAAATCTATTTGAAACAGAGCAACACACTAAGAAAAATTACTAAAATGTCTAATAATTCAGTTACATAAAAAAAAATCACAGTTTAAATGTGGTCCAAGGAAAAATGCAACCAGCTCACTTCTGAAAAACTGAACTTCAAGTTGATGTAAAGCCAGATGTGCTTTCTTCAGAGGAAAGGAACTCCTCCCCCATTTAAAGATTACAATGATCAACAGTACATATATCTGTAAATGTAATCCTGTGATTTGTAAAATAATTGGTCAAGTCAAATCAAAATTTTCATAAAATAGAACTGCTGTAATGCACTATAACTTCAGCTCGGACACAATTAGAACAAAATATCTTTAATGCAAACAGCTAAAATGAAAAACTGAAAGGATTTGGGATGGCAACAGCAAGTTAGTGCACATTGCCTTTTCACCTCTGGCACTTGAGCTCAAATCCAATTCAGATTGATGGGATATTAATGTTCTCTCTCCATTGGCAGGAAAGATCTTATTTAAAATGAGGATAGGTACTCTCAACATTTACTTTTGGTAAATGTAGACTCACAGCACAAAACTGTGACAAATTGGCACTAATTGACAACCAAATTCAGAAGCCTGTGATAGCTGCTATGGAAATTGGTGTAGTGGATGAGGGCTTTTTTTTTAGGATATGAGCTGAGTATAGGGACTTATACTCTGCACCTAATATGTTATATATCTGACCTAGGAGCATTCCACGCCGACACTAGGGGCTGGATTTTCATGTCCCGGTGAAATTCAGTTCAAAATGGTTTATAATTGGTGCAAATCCAGCCAGAACGAGTGTGATAATAACATGCATACTTACAGCTCCAAGTGCAGTTTGGATCTGTTGTTGGAAGCTAGACTAATGATGCAATGACCAGAAAATTGTACTGTTGGCATACGTTAAAGGGAAATGGTGGCTTAGAGCGGCAAGCATTCTTATTCTTCATAAACATTCAAAAGACACTGCAACCTGATAGATTTTGGCATGGCTGAAGGGAGAAAATAAGTGATGGTCAAAAGTTAAATGTCAAGTCAGGGAACAAGTGATGAACTGGCCCAGCACTCGACCCTTCATGACTGGTGAGATGCACGTTATATTGCATAAGGCAGCTGTGAGAAGAGCTGCTCTCCCTAGCACTCCAGGGTACTGACCAAAAGGCAGCAGTGTACTGCGCTTGCTAGAAGTATGAGGCCTAAAGCATAAAGTCTGAAATAAGCTTCAGATCTACATGCAATGTTGTGTTTGTGAGGCAGGTCAGATTGCATCAGGTGACACAACTCTGCCACTGTTTCAGAGTTGAATTGGAGCCTTCCCACAGAGTGCTTCGAAGAAGTCCAGAGAAGTGAGCCTCTGGCAGTGTTAGTGAGTAGGAAGGTAATGGTGGGTGGGCATAGTCCTTATGCAGAAACATCAGCTGGGAATCCCATGATTCTAATTTCTAGGATTAAATCAGAATGTGTTTGCTCTGGAACTAGAATCAACTAGGTAACAAAAAACAGCTTCTTAAAAAAATGAAAAATCAAGCACATAAAGGGCTTGGAAAGCATCCTTTAAAACCACTGATTTCTTTTGTCCTTTTCAAATCAATTTTGCATCCAGCATAGCACCCAACAATCTTGAACATTCTATTCATGTAAGCAAACTGATGAAGCAGTGACGTCCAGTGTTCTCAAAGGAAAATAATGTGAATGTTGAAATGACATCACTTTTGGGCCATGGTAACATTTTTAAAAACTCCTATCTATTTCTACTGGGAGCTTGAGGTACTAAATAAATATTATTGGCAATCCAGCAGTACTGATCTCTGCACATTTTTCATCTGAAGTAGCAGACAAAAATAGACTGTTCGATTTAAAAACCCATTGGTCACCTTTTTTAGTGATTATAGGGGCACAACATAAAAGGGAAAAAAGCTTTCAAGTATCTAAATTTGGAAAATGTTTTACTTATTAACAATGAAATTTCTTTGACTAGCACTAAATTCACCAAAAGTTTATTTTTCAAAAGAAATGCAACTACAAAAAAGAATGGAATTAAGATCTGAGGCCAAATCAACTTTAAACTGAAAGTCCTGTGTAGCAATTTTGCCAGTCTCCTGCTTGTGGTTTATTTACAGAAGTTCCATCTCAATAAGGTGAATTTAGTTTAAATCAAAAGCACCAGAAAATGTTAAAGATATCCAGTTCTCTTTTACTTTTACTCATGCTGCCCACATTACAAGCCACTTAACAGAAATATTCACAAAACTGTGCTTGCAGCAAACATTTAAAATGACTTTCCGATAAATAAAGGTAATTAGAGGAGTGTATATTTGAATTCAGAATTGTTTTGTCAGTGTAGTTGAGAGCTCTTTCCACCCCCCCACCCCCAAAGAGAATTATGCTGATTTTTTTTGAATAAGTAAAATCTAGAATTACTAAATGTAAATTAATAAAACTTACCGGTTCTGTGAGAGTTGCATCTTTTTCCAAGAACTGTACCACACAATAAGCTAACTAGAAGAAAAGACAAGAAGCAAAACTTATATGGTTCCCAGTTACAACCCCTGTGGAAACAAACTAGTTAGTGAATACTAGCCCAAGTCATCCCTCTGAATATTGAAAGGACCAATAAAAAAGTTCAAACATGGATTTTGAATGGAATTTTGTTTATGTAGCTGAATTCAGCTAATTTGAAATATAGAAGCAAAATATTGATTTACCTTTTGATTTACGACCAACTGAAGGCTAAATGCCAATGTAGTGCTGGAAATTATAACTGGGCTCACCCGTACATATAAATTGAATGGTGAACTTGAAATGGCTGCCCATTTTGTCTGTACAAATCAAAGTAATATTTTCATAGGTCTGTCAACCAGTCTTTTCAGTTCAATCAACACTACATGGATGCCACGTCACAATATGTATAAAAGCTTAATGGAAATAGTCACACACAGCCAGTTTGAAACTGATTTTCTAGAAACCAAGTGAGTATGACAAACTTTAAAACTGCTTATTTTTAAAGACGTATTCCAGAATAAGGATATAATTTTTTTTTTAAATCAGTGCAGAACTTCCTCTTATTGTTGTAAGTCAATTAACTATAATATTAACCATATGATTAACTTCATACAAATTCATTGTACGTGAAGCACATTGAGACTATACAGATGCAAGTCTTTCTTTGTTATGTTCCAAAGGCTAAATGGACATATATGGCCGCATTTTTCCCTCAGCGGTGAACAATTACACTTGCAATTTCTCACAGACTTTCTATGGGATTTTGCACTAGAATTTACTGTAATTGAGTGCATCAAAATGGTGTGCCGCACTATACAGGGGATCTAGGACTTATGTGAACAGGGCAAGGAAGTGTGCACCTTCTTAACCAGCCAGATTGAAAAATTGTTAATGAGCAGTGCAGAGTCTGAACCAGGAAGGATCAGTTAGAATATAATAGAATCAAGGGCAATTAGGGATGGGCAATAAATGCTGGCCTGGCCAGCGTCGCCCACATCCCATGAATGAATAAAAAAAAAATAATTCAATGCCACATCAGGTATAGAAAGCAAAATAATGAGAGGGAACAAAAGATTGGATTAAAAGATAAAAGAGGCAGAAAGAAAAAGTAAAAAAAAACTTTAAAAAAAAGTCTAACAATAATCTATAGCTGAAGCAATGAGACTCTGCAACTGTACAAGTGATTTTCAGTGTCAGAGAGATGTTTCATAGTAATTAAGATTATCATACCATTATAAACTTACTTACACTGGAATGGACATTTTCTGCCGAGTTTAGGGCAACATGGACAGCAACTTCTGGATTTGTGTGTCAAACTGCACATGTGTAGTCGCCACAAGTTGCTATCCAATTTACACTTTAATAATGGTGAGTTCTGTTAGCCTCTACAGCAAAATTTAGGTTGTTATATTTGTTTCCCCCTTAGTCACATCACTCACCATCAAGTTTTTTTTAAAAGGAGGAAAGATATTTTTCAATTAGATAAATGTGTCTGGGGTCTGGAGGGAGACTTTTGGTAAAATATTCCAGGTTAAGATCACTGCAGAACGTCTCTATCATTTTATATTTCTCACAACAGGCTTCTGTGACCTAATTCAGTGGCAATAAAGGCCAGTTTTATGTTGTGGATTCAACGCCACATTGGGAATTAGATTAAATCTATCCAAACAATTAAGTTCTTTGTTTCATCACAAAATTTCTACTGAGTGTGCTCATAACAACAAAAAAACTATTTAAATGCATCTTATTTCAATGAATTCCTATTTTGAATTAACACTCTTAACTTAAAAGATTAAACATACCTAGATCCAAAAACCTTTTACTGAGTTCCTAAAATACAATTCTCTGGAATTGCTCATTATCTTGAGAGTGCACATGTAAAATGACAATCACTTGGTAATTAATCAAGTGCATTAGCAGTTCTCTCATAGCATCTTCTTTAAGAGTTGAAGAATACCACTTTAACATCTCTGTGATAATGTGTATGATTCCCCTGTGGCAGGGCTCATTGTGCAACTTTCATTGACATGGAAAGTTAAATTTAAAAAATAATTAAATGCCTGTTTAAAATTAGTTAGTTAGTTTAATATATCTGCATAACATAATCATTCCAAGAATTACACAGCACTAAAAGTCTGTTCAAGAATACTGAGGTGGAAAATGGTGATTAATTTTCTAAGACAACTATACAATTTATTTGTACTGTAAAATCACTTCGAACATTTATAAAGAGTTCAGGGTTAGGGGATGAAAGGTCCGATCAGTAACTAGAATATCAAACCAGGAAGCGAAAGACAGCTCCGTGTTGATCCTGTGGTTGTGAAGAAGCAGGAGAGTAAGCCTTGGCACTAGGCTCAATGCCAGCCCACTAATAAGAAAAAGAAACAGAGAAGATGGCAACTTGGGAGGCTGTGGCCAATGGCCCAAAAATCAGAATTGGACAAATGCAAATGGGTCAGGTGATATCTACTCCACCCACCCTTTTCCTTAAAACAATAAAATTCCCAAAATCAGGTTAAAAAACAAAAAAGTGGGTACAGCAGAGTGATTCAAACAACAATGCAGCACTGGGAATTGGGTTGGGAGAACTGGGGAGGCTGGATCTAGCAGCCTTATAGGAAGGCGATATGATGAGACTTACAACTGTCCTTTGGTCACTTCAGACCATAGGGGGTCACTACCAATTATACTTCTCTCTCAACCAGTCGGCAGCTCCTTTTCTGCCACCAGGCCCTGCTAGAATGTTCCCTGTGGTCAGACAGCACATACCTTAAAGCACACAGTGCACTATTAGTGAGTATATCAGCTTATACAGTCTTTGATAAAAATGTACTGAAATTGAAGGTAACATATAAAAAAGGTTCAAAAGTTCCTTTAAATAATTCATATTTTCTACAGAAAAATTCCATTTGAAGCTACAACAATGGTTCAGAAAAGAAAGGTCTTTGGTCATCGACGTCTTTCTTTCATTCACTGAAATTAAAAGGAAGACATGGTCGATGAACAACTTCTTTTCTCTCCCTCTCTCTCTGAAGAGGGAGAGGTGAGGGGGGAAGGCGCTGGGAGAGGGGGGAGAGCGCCAGGGGAGAGAAGAGAAAGGAGGGAGGGGGAGACAGACAGGAGAGAAACCGAGAGACAAAGAGGGGACCGAAAGAGTGGAGGAGGAGAGTGCGAGGAGAGGGGGAGGGCAGAGGAGGGAAAACAAGAAGGGAAAGATGAAAGGGCATGGAACTGGAGGAAAAGAGGGGCAAAGGGAAGGCAAGAGGGGGAGGGGGGCAAGGGGAAGGCAAGAGGGGAGGGGCAAAGGGGGTGGGTGAGCGGGGGGAGGGGAAGGGCAAGGGGGGGGAAGGGCAAGAGTGGGCGAGGGGGAAGGGCAAGAGTGGGCGAGGGGGAAGGGCAAGAGTGGGCGAGGGGAAGGGCAAGAGTGGGCGAGGGGAAGGGCAAGAGTGGGCGAGGGGGAAGGGCAAGAGTGGGCGAGGGGGAAGGGCAAGAGTGGGCGAGGGGGAAGGGCAAGAGTGGGCGAGGGGGAAGGGCAAGAGTGGGCGAGGGGGAAGGGCAAGAGTGGGCGAGGGGGAAGGGCAAGAGTGGGCGAGGGGAAGGGCAAGAGTGGGCGAGGGGGAAGGGCAAGAGAGGGCGAGGGGAAGGGCAAGAGAGGGGGAGGGGGAAGGGCAAGAGAGGGGGAGGGGGAAGGGCAAGAGAGGGGGAGGGGGAAGGGCAAGAGGGGGGAGGGGGAAGGGCAAGAGGGGGGTGGGAGAAGGGCAAGGGGGGGCGGGGAAGGGCATGGGGGGGGTGCGGGAAGGGCATGGGGGGCGAGGAAGGGCATGGGGGGGGAGGGGAAGGGCATGGGGGGAGGGGAAGGGCATGGGGGGAGGGAAGGGCATGGGGGGAGGGGAAGGGCATGGGGGGGGAGGGGAAGGGCATGGGGGGAGGGGAAGGGCATGGGGGGGAGGGGAAGGGCATGGGGGGGGAGGGGAAGGGCATGGGGGGGGGGAGGGAAGGGCATGGGGGGGGGGAAGGGCATGGGGGGGGGGAAGGGCATGGGGGGGGAAGGGCATGGGGGGGGAAGGGCATGGGGGGGGAAGGGCATGGGGGGGAAGGGCATGGGGGGGGAAGGGCATGGGGGGTGGAAGGGAAGGGCATGGGGGGTGGAGGGGAAGGGCATGGGGGGTGGAGGGGAAGGGCATGGGGGGTGGAGGGGAAGGGCATGGGGGGGTGGAGGGAAGGGCATGGGGGGGTGGAGGGAAGGGCATGGGGGGGGTGGAGGGGAAGGGCATGGGGGGGTGAGGGGAAGGGCAGGGGCGGGGGTGAGGGGAAGGGCATGGGGGGGGTGAGGGGAAGGGCATGGGGGGGTGAGGGGAAGGGCATGGGGGGGGGTAGAGGGGAAGGGCATGGGTGGGGTGAGGGGAAGGGCATGGGGGGGTGAGGGGAAGGGCATGGGGGGGGAGGGGAAGGGCATGGGGGGGGAGGGGAAGGGCATGGGGGGGAGGGGGAAGGCATGGGGGGGGAGGGGCAAAGGGCATGGGGGGGGAGGGGAAGGGCATGGGGGA
>NW_027140788.1:0-21503 GCF_036365525.1 Heterodontus francisci
GAGCAGACTGAATCGGCAAAATAAATTCCTCTTTAATGTTTTCAGTCAACCAGGACATTCATACTACTGTCACCTTTCTAGAGGTTTCATACTTTTATAAAGTGCGATGAAGTGTAAAATACTACATTTCTGACAATGTCCGACAAATAAATGCACTTGATTTACATTGGCCAGTAAGGTTACGAATGTTCAATGACTCTGACTAGGTTTTAATTTTAACCACAGAATGTGTATTTTATGTGACAGTCATCTCAGAGTGACTACAGGCATTTCATAATCATTTACAACCAATAACATGCCTATCATTATGATCATGTTGAATGCTGCTTGTCTGCTGTGGTTAGAAATTACACATTCTGGAAAAGGCCATGTGCGTGTGCATGAAGTAGAATTCTCCTCCCGCCATGACACTTCCTTTGGGAACTCTACAAAAGGCTTGAATAAACAGAGAGAGGGAAGGTGCTTCTCAAGCAGGAATGTTATAATGAATCCTGATTTGTGAGGGAGCCATAATTAGAAAGCCTTTTAAAAGGACCACACATGCAAATACATACACACACACACATTATATATATATTGAAAAGTTCATTAAGAGCTTATCAGGGATTCAAGTTCAAATTTTTAAAGGGCTGGACAGGTTATCCAGGCTTTCAGGAACAGTTATCTGAAGGCAGTGGGTGAAGAGTGGGGAGCCAGCCATGGCATTTCCAGGGCATCATCCCAGCTCCATAAGGGAGTTAGTGAGGCAAAGGGGGACTAGACACTTAGTAAGGGGCTGTCTTTGGTGCTGCACAGTTGGCAGGGAGAGTATGCACTCAGCACCCTCCTGGCACACAGGGGCGGACAGCAGCCACCTGCCCAGAAGGAAAACTCCATCTGACAATAGGGGCATGATTGTCAGATTTTGGGCCCAGTGGCGATGAGGGACAACACCCTTCACAGGAAAGTCAAGCCCCAGGCATCAGGAGGGCACGAGTGAGGAAGAGGAGCAGGAATGCAACAGAGGCCAAACCCTCCACACAGGATCAACTGCCGAAGACGGGAGATACCTAGAGAGAGCCAGCGCCACAGGAGGCTGCAACTCTCCAGGCAGATGGTCACAGACATCTGTGCCCTTACTGCTGAAGATCCCGCACCGCGTAGCACTGGTCACTTGCCAGTGGCCGTCAAAGTCACTGTGGCATTGAACTTTTTCGTTTCTGGCTCCTTCCAAGGATCAGCTGTGGACCTTAGAGGCATCTCAAAAATGGCTGCACAAAACTGCATCTCGCTGGTCACTGATGCCCTGTTTGCCAGAGCTGGACAGCACATCTGTCTAATGGCATACACAGCCTCACATTGGGTTTCAACACCATCGCTAGATTCCCCCAGGTGCAGGGCATCATCGATTGCACCCATGTGGCCATCAAGGTACCCAGTGACCGGCCAGTGACATCCATCAACAGGAAGGGCTTCCATTCTCTCCAACTGGTCTGCCACCACAGCAAGAGCTTCCTCCATGTGTGCACTTGCTTTCCTGGCAGCTGCCATGCTTCCTTTATCTTCTGCCAGTCCAGGTCCCCTCAGATCTTCATTGCAACCCCCAAAGTCCATGGGTGGATCCGAGGGGACAAGGGAAACCCTCTGAAGCGATGACTATAGACATTTTTACAGGAGCGCCAGACAGAGGCAATACAACTAATGCCACCTGCTCAATAGGACTACCTATGAGCAGGCCATCGTGCTTCTCAAGATGCGATTCTAGTGACTGGACTGATCGGGTGATGCTCTCCAATACCCTCTGCAAGGGTTTTGATCATTAGGGTGGTCTGCTGCACCCTCCATATCATGGCCCTCTAGAGAGTTGTGGACCTTGAGAACAGTGAGGTCCTGGAAGGAGGCAGCTCATCGGGGAGGAGCAGGAGCAGGGAGATGACACTGAACAGAGGTTCTCCCGCTGTCCAACAAGGTGGCCTCCTCCTACCACACTCTGGGAAGGGGTCCTCCCTCCTCTCCCTCACATCCTCCAGCATTAGATCCAGGTCAGCATCGATGAAGCGAGGGTCTGCCCTGCCTCGGGTGTCAGGCCTCTGGCTCCCCTGTGACATCTCGCTTCCCTCTGGTGCTGTGGAATGCTTTCGCACAAACTACACACACTCTCCCTCAGGACAACCAGTAGCCTCAGTAATAGCTGTCGTGGGCTGTTTAAATGAGCCCCATACTTCGTCGGACCCATTCCATTCCCGCCCTCATTGGCTCTAATTGGACAGGAAACCTGTCTCCACATCAATTAAGGGCTTACCACCGAGAAAATCTGAACTTTAATCAGTTTCCCACCGGAGGGGCGGTGTTTATGACACAAAAACATTCTCGGCTTCTGTTTCCCACCTCCTTGGTGAAAATACATCCCCTGGTCTCACATCGTATGCCAAGATTTGGATTACCACTGAAAAGTCGTCTTTTCCAATTGGACCACCTTTACATTTTTAACATTAGCAACCTCAAACTACAATCACACTGCTGTTCATATTTCAATGCAATGCAAGAAATACGTTGCTTCAAAGCAGGAATGACAGTCCAACTAGTTTATTACATATTTGCTGAAAGAGCTTAAATTACAGTTTTAGGTTCTGTTCAAATTCACTGCATCCCTTCTGATCTAAAAGTCTAAATTTTTTTGTGTTTGCTTTCTGTCCCTGCAGAACTCTAGATTAACAATTATCTCAATTAAATTATTGTGTTATGCTCCCATACTCACTTTGGATAGATGGAAAATATTACAAGCAGGCCAGAGGTTCAATGGACTAAAACAACAGTTAAGATTTATTTACAAAATCAGGTAAAGTCATAAAATGGAGGGAATTTACCAAACATTGGAGTACAAAACAACTATGATTAATAGCAAACTTTGTATCAGATGTCTCACTAGTCCTTCTCCAGCAATTAGAATTGTCTCTTGGAATAAAACTTAAGTCCTTTGTAATGTTTAATAATGTTTGCTCTAGGTAGGAAACATGAATAAGCCGAACACTCACAATGCATTCACCTTAAACATATTTCAGAATGCAGCAAGAGCTAAATAGCACCACACGATCCCTATCTTTTATGGCAAGAATTTCCTCAGGATTTGTGGCATACCTGCAATAATCCTAATGGACAAAGAAATGAATTGGGACTCAATAAAACTGCTTTTCCAACTTGAAGAACGGGCTGCAGGAGTATCATCTAGGTTGGGGTATGCAGTAGTTACTGTCACCTCCTGAAAGACTGGCTTATGAATGAAGAAGCAGGGCTGGCAGGAAATCACCATCTACTAATATTCCCACTTCTTCCACTGCCCCAAACAAGATTGGACATCAGCAAAATACCAGTGTCTAGTGGAATGGCCTAAGAGAGGGCCTACAAGAGTGCTCCAAGCCAAATCATGTCCTGAAACATCCTAGACATTAAGGGAAACCAGCAAGGCAGCCTCACCAGCATTGCAAAGGCAAAGTTGGTGAGGACATCTGCCTGGTAAATGAAAATGGCCTGACCCTGGAAACCCTAGTGGATTCCATTCTAAAGAAGTCACAATTAGTTTCCCATCAAAAGTGCCACTGCATCTTTTTTTTTTGGAGGAAGAGGAAAAGCAAAAGTGCCTGGAGGCTCTGCTACATAGTTTGGCCAGACTTTTAAGGTTAGTACTGGAGTGCTGCATGCTGTACAACCTTTCCTCAAAAAGAAGCCTTCTCATGGAGGTTCTCGAGCAGGAACGCATTTGAGATGAGGTCTGCCAGAAGAGTAGCAGCCACTTGAAGCAGATGCGGAAGGCCATCTATTAACAACTACAAGGTACATTTGGACCAATCTAATATGGAATCTAATACGGAAGTCCATCATCTTCACACCTTGCTCTCTGTTTTTCAACTTTCACAAATCCTATTTAAGCTTACTTATCAAAGCCATTTCCCATACTAGCCAAGGACAATACACAACATCATTGCTACCAAATGTTTTTTTATCTCGAGCTTCTCATCATTATGCTTCCACTTGTGCGACACCAGTGGAGGAGCGTGTACTGACTGTTTTTTGAACAGATGAGGTGTTGAATTCTATTAAGTGCACTGACTTTGGTTTCAAAGCTTGTTTTTTTTTTGGAGACAGACCCTGACTTGAAAATGAAATGAAAAACTTCAGGATTCTGGAGAAGCAAAACTGGTTGGAACCGGATAAAACAAAACAAACACAGGGTCATTTGACCAGAGGCATGCGACTAGGGCTATTCAAGCTCAGAGTTCAAGACTGATCGTTCAAGCAGGTTGCAAGCTGTTTGAAAGGGAGTGTTGTTTTTTGCAGCTAAGCTGCTGAGACTGGAAAACTGATTCTGGGAGCTGGCCATTGTCAAATATGAGTTGCGACATCTGTTTTTAGTGACTTAAAGAGTTACTTAATGCGTCACTGGTGGAGCTACACCATCAAGATTGTCATGAGCAGAACTATGGAAGTTCCGGAGGGGTATGCAGCTTTGGTGGAGATGGTATTGGCGGAGTTCGGGATTGCAGGGGAGCTACTGGCGAATGGAAATCAGTGTTTGCATCTTGGAGGACAAGAGTTGGGAATTTACCTGAAGAAGTTCATAGTCTTAAGGAATTTTGTGGCTGTTTGGTGCCATCTTTGCTGAGAGGACTGCCAGTAAATCCGTGAGATCTATCTTTGTTACATCTGATCATTAATGCATAATCTGTAATCTATATATTTATATTTTGACCATGATTTGATTGCTAATTCATATTAATTATGGTTTGATTGTTAAAGTAAAAGTTATAAAAGATAAATCTTGCCCGTCTGGCTTTCCTATTGGGGTTGGTTGGTAAATTCCGTTCTTTTGGTTTGCTGATCTCCACGGGGACCATAACATTAACATGCAATTATGTCCAGATACTGGGCTCTATTTTAACCCATTTACAACCCACCCACTTGCACAGAATTAAAATTGGGCCCACTACTGTGTCTGCATGGTCACTGATTGGTGGGCCAGCAGATCTAATGCTACCAAGTAGATCAAGAAATCTTTTTCTATGTCCAATTTCTCATTTTGTTCTTTCAGTGATAATCCAAAGTTTATGCCTTTTTACTGATTTGGCAATCACTAGAAACAATCTTTCATTATTAAGCTCTCACAGACTTTTATAATTTGGAAAACCTATATTAGATATACCTCAACTTTCTTTTTTTACAATGAAAATGACCTAATTTTTGAGACTTACTTCAAAATCATAATTTTGCATTCTAGTAATCATTTTAGTGAATCTTCATTATATCCTTGCCACATCACAAAACTGTCTAAAGTTTTAACTATGGCCTAACCAATGCCTTGTACATTACTTGTTAGATTCAATATTCCTATATGTATAAATACAGATTCATATTTGCCTTTTTTGTTATTTGAAGTATGGGTGACTCTGGGAAGGCTTTATTATCTATTCCTAGATTCCCTGAGAAGATGGCAGTGGGTCTTCCTGAACTTTTGCACTCCTTATGCTGATGATGCTCTCAAAATGATGTTATGGAGGAAATGCTAGGAATCGAACCCAAAAACAATGATCAAGTAATGGTAATGTGTACACAAATAGGATGGTGTATAACTCTGAATTTCCCTCCAATTTAATGTTCCCCTTAAGGTGCTGTTGAAGGAGGCGTGGTGAGTTACTGCAGTGCATCTTGTACATGATACATACTGCTGCCACTGTATGTCGGTGGTGGAGGAAGTGCATATTTAAGGTGGTGGTTGGCCTGCTGATCAAGCAGGCTGCTTTGTCCTGGGTGATGTCAATCTTCTTGAGTGTTGTTGGAGCTGCACTCATGCAGGCAAGTGAAGAGTATTCCATTACACTCCTGATTTGTGCCTTTCAGATGGTGAACAGGCTTTGGGGAGTCAGATGGTGAGTTATTTGCCGCAGAATTCCCAGCCTCTGACCTGCTCTTGTAGCCACAGCATTTATGTAGCTGGTCCAATTCAGTTTCTGGTCAATGGTAACCTGCAGGATGTTGATAATGGGGGATTCAGTGATGATAATGCTGTTGAATGTCAAGGGGAGATGGTTAGATTCTCTCTTGTTGGATAATGTCATTGCCTAGCATATGTGTGGCGCAAATGTTACTTGCTACTTATCAGCCCAAGATGGAATGTTGTCCGGGTCTTTCTGCATATGAACACAGACTGCTTCAGTGTCTCAGAAGTTGCGAATGGTACTGAACATCATGAGCTTCCCCACCTCTGACCTAATGGAGGGAAGGTCATTGATGAAGCAGCTGAAGATGATTGGACCTAGGTCACTACCATGAGGAACTCCTACAGCAATGTCCTGGGGTTTAGATGATTGGCCTTCAACAACTACAACCATCTTTCTTTGTGCTAGGTATGGCTCCAACCAATGGAGTGTATTCTCCGATTCCCATTAACTTCAATTTGGCCAGGGCTCCTTGATGCCACACTCAGTCAAATGCTGCCTTGATATCCAGGACAATCACTCTCACCTCTCCTCTTGAGTTCAGCTCTTTTGTCAATGTTTGGACCAAGGCTGTAATGAGGTCAGGGGCTGAGTGGCCCTGGTCAATCCCAAACTGAGCAGCAGTAAGCAGGTTATTCCTGTTTAAGTGGCACTTGATAGCACTGTCGACAACACATTCCATTTGTATCAGGCATGTATCAGCTACTGGAGAGCTTTTTTCTTGTTTCCACTGATCTCAGTTTAGCTCATGTGCCTTCATGCCATAATTGGATGAACGATGCCTTGATGTCAAGGGCAGTCACTCTTGCCCCTCTTCTGGCATTAAGCTGTTGTATCCATGCCTGGATTGAGCTTGTGACAAGGTCTGGAGCCATAAAGTGCATCAGTGAGTAGGTTTTGTTGTTTGATGGCATGATTACTGGCTCTTTCCATTATTCTGAAGATGCTGATAGATTCGCCCTACTTTTTAATGAATGAGACATACCTGGTTAATTCCCCACATTATCAGGGAGACACAAGTACCATAGCTTGGTTACTTCTGACAAATGGCACTTTAAAACTATAGCTGTAATTTTGTCAACAGCATCCATAAACTCTGCATTTTCTACTTGCACTTCCACCTTTAAGCATCTTACAGCAGCACTACCTCCACTTCAGTAGCCATAAACAGGGGTCGAGTACCTGGCTGCTCCATCACATGCCTGTGGATGCATGACTGCACATTGGGGTTTCTTTCACTTTATTCTTATCTGTTACTTCCTGCTCTTGTCCCCCTTCAACCTTGGCGAGATGTGTTGCAATATGTTCTGAACTCTTTGAGGCTGCAGAGACTTTTGTTTTTTGATTCTGACACTTCGCTGTCATTGTTCATAGCCTTTTAAGTTTTGTCTACATTGTAATTTTCCATTTCCACGTAGCATGCTTCCTCTATACATCTAAATGTGAACCTGGAGCTATAATTAATTAGGATAATGAGCTGAGTGCAGAAAGGTCATGTGCAAATAGTACATTTCACTATGTAATGTTGTTTACAACTGTTTGTAACCATTTAGGAGTAAACTGCCGCTATCTTGGAAACCTGTCCTAATGTACTAAAAAGTTCAAGAACTTAATAGAATCACAAAGGTCAATTTTTACTCCCAAGTGGGAATGTGGCCTAGCAAGTGGCTGACCCATCCAGAGCAGTACCAAGGAGGTTCAGCTGATTTTAAAAGTCCAGCCTCAAAAGCACAGCCAAGAAGTTGGCAGGAAGTGGCTGTCTATTGTTAAAATTGGGCTAGTTGGAGACCACTGCCAGGGAGCTGAGGGAACGGTCATTGGCACAAAATAAATGGGTCAGAGAGGACAGGCAGACTGGGGCATGGGAAGTCCAAGATTACCTGCAGAAGCCCGGAGGAGTACTCCTGCAAGGGGACTTCAAATAATTTTTTAAAACTTATCTTAACAAGTGCTCTTCTGGCCTTGATGCAGTTCTCAGAAGCTTTATGCTGATGAGGAAACTGCCACTATCTTACTCAAGCCTCAGGTTAAATTTGCAGTCAGCCCTTTCTGATATTTGAAGGAGGATTCTGTCAGTTTCTGGCAGGTGACCTTTCCACCTACCATTTAAAATTGCAGTTATCCAGATCAGAGTAAGAATGGAGCGTGTAAGTTCCGCATTCCATTTTAGCTGCCCTCCTGCCTGGTTTCAGCTGTTAAAACTGCCCCCCACAAAAAAAATTACAGCACAGACAAGGTCAGTTGGCCCATCATGTTTGTGTTGGATGTCTTTCTATTTGTCTAAAATTTTCTTTTTCAAATATTAATTAACTTCCTTTTCAAAAACTGTTACGAATTCTGCTACCGCCATTGGGTCTGATCAGGTACTCCATCTCCTAATGATCTGTGTAACATAAAATTCGCTTAATCTGTCCTTTTATTCTTTTCATAATGATCATAAATTGACGTCCTTTAGTTACCAACTCACTGACCAAAG
Source organism: Heterodontus francisci (assembly GCF_036365525.1). Lineage (NCBI taxonomy): Eukaryota > Metazoa > Chordata > Chondrichthyes > Heterodontiformes > Heterodontidae > Heterodontus > Heterodontus francisci. Next base: position 8,446 of record NW_027140788.1, read on the forward strand.
GAAATTGTTTTTGCTATTTACTATACCAAAATCATAATATTCATATTAAATGTCCTCTTAATCTTTTCTATTATATTGAAAAAAGCCCCAGTTTTCTAGTTTCACCTCATAACTAAATGACATAACCCTGATTTCATCCTTAAAATTGAAAACCTGCAATGTAAATTACTATACTCTTTCCAGTTTGGGTTCTTAGTTCAACTTTCACTAACTATACATTGCAACCCAGAAATGAAATGTTAAAATTATTGGTGCATCTAAATCATTTCTATTCTTGCTGCTATGGTTAGGTGAAAAATTAGGGTATTTCAGTGATATTCTTTTGGACTATCTTCAGGCTGTGGAAACTGGAGTAGCATGCATGGAACTTCTGTTCCAGATATATCTCTGAAATTCCTGATAAAAGCAAGCTGTTCTCTTCATTAATATGCTTTTTGGAGCATCAGTACATGCCAGTGAGCTAAGGTGGCCTTGTACTCCTTTGTACCATAGCCTGCCACATTAATCAACCACCAACAATCCACAGTCATGTAACAAATGCCTCACAGTACCTTTGCGATCTGTTCATACAAAGATGTTCTGTAACTTCAAGAGTATAAATGGTCTCGTTTTGGCTCATTATTTGCCTAGATATTTAACATTCATGCATACACTTGTAGTATAGTTTATATGTTGCTCTATTTAACTACTGCATCTGTGATATTTCAAAGTGAAAATGTATTAAAAAACAGTTGAGAAATACTATTAATAAAGAAATGTACTGGGGTCCCGTATGCTGATCCCAGAGCCAACTTTGAAACACATCAGAATAACGTCTACATGTTTTGTGACTGAAAACATTGAAGAAGATTTCAAAGCATCATCAGTAATCATTAACTAATAACAATGTAAAGGTGAGTTACGAACAAGAGCAATTTCATTTAAGAACAAGGGGGTTACTTTCAGCTCATTGAGCTTTAAGGCACTTTAGAGAGTTATGCAATGGTAAGTGCATTCAATTACCACCTAGCCGGAAACATGTATATTCCAACACTCAACATCTTAACTCACTGCCTGCAGTCAGTTAAGACATCCAGTGAAATGTTAGTTGGAATTATTCAAATTTACTGCCTCAATGCACGGGAATGAGGTACCTGACCTATGTTAATAAATGTGATTTTGTATGCTGGTGGTGGTAAAGGGCAACATATTGAGTGCAAAGCCAGTCAAGATAATTTTCGGAGCCTGTACGGTTTTATATGATAAAAACATCTCAAAATTTAAATGTTTCTGTGTTGGCAAAAATTCTAGCCATAGGAGAGTTTATGAAGACTTGGACTACAATTATACAATTCCAATTATTGCTTTGAAACTGAATTTATGTCCTGTCTCCTTGGTGTGTATAAATTGCTACGACCAGGTGAGGAAGAGGTCCAGGGCTTCCCTCTCAGCCTTTTCTTGCTTTGGTCGTTACAGGGTTTAACTTTTAAAACAGTGTTTTTAGCTTCCCCTCTGAGTCCTTGCTCACTGCTCTCCCTGCTCTCCCCCCCATTCCCATCTCTCCCCCCCATTCCCATCTCTCCCCCCCCATTCCCATCTCTCCCCCCCCCCATTCCCATCTCTCCCCCCCCCCATTCCCATCCCTTCCCCCCCATTCCCATCTCTTCCCCCCCATTCCCATCTCTTCCCCCCCATTCCCATCTCTCCCCCCCCCCATTCCCATCTCTCCCCCCCCCCCATTCCCATCTCTCCCCCCCCATTCCTCCCTGCTCTCACTGCTTGTAAATGCAAGGAAATCAACCAGACAGGTTTTCTCAGATTTAAACTGGAAAGGTTTATTAACATTAAAACTCTAACTCAGTTAAAACTACTAAGAATACACGACACAACCACACTAGCATACATATGCAATAAACACACATGCACAAAGATAGAGGAGGAGAAATAATTAAAGGCGGGAAGGTTTAAAGCAGTAGATGGAAATTCAGTTACTGGTTTTGGGTTGGATGTAAGGTCTTTGATTAAAGTTAAGTCTTGCAGTTTTCGTTGGGGACCAGTGCACACTATCAAACTTGTTTCGCTGGTCTTCTGTCTTGAGGCTTAAGTTACTTCCGTGGATCCCTGAAACTTTGCGCGAGAGAGAGACAGAGAGAAGGTTGGTGCGGGGGTGGGGGTGTATGGTGGGGGGATTGGGGTGTGTGGGGGTGTGGGAATGGGGGGGAGAGATGGGAATGGGGGGGGGAGAGATGGGAATGGGGAGGAGAGATGGGAATGGGGGGGGGAAGAGATGGGAATGGGGGGGGGAAGAGATGGGAATGGGGGGGGGAAGAGATGGGAATGGGCGGGGAAGAGATGGGAATGGGGGGGAGAGATGGGAATGGGGGGGAGAGATGGGAATGGGGGGGGAGAGATGGGAATGGGGGGGAGAGATGGGAATGGGGGGGGAGAGATGGGAATGGGGGGGAGAGATGGGAATGGGGGGGAGAGATGGGAATGGGGGGGAGAGATGGGAATGGGGGGGAGAGATGGGAATGGGGGGGGAGAGATGGGAATGGGGGGGAGAGATGGGAATGGGGGGGGAGAGATGGGAATGGGGGGGAGAGATGGGAATGGGGGGGAGAGATGGGAATGGGGGGGAGAGATGGGAATGGGGGGGAGAGATGGGAATGGGGGGGAGAGATGGGAAAGGGGGGGAGAGATGGGAACGGGGGGGAGAGATGGGAACGGGGGGGAGAGATGGGAACGGGGGGGAGAGATGGGAACGGGGGGGGAGAGATGGGAACGGGGGGGTAGAGAGGGGAATGGGGGGAGGGAAAGAGAGAAATGGGGGGGTAGAGAGGGGAATGGGGGGGCGAAGAGAGTGGAATGGGGGGGGAAGAGAGTGGAATGGGGGGGGGAAGAGAGTGGAATGGGGGGGAGTGAGTGGAATGGGGGGGAAGAGAGTGGAATGGGGGGGAAGAGAGTGGAATGGGGGGGAAGAGAGTGGAATGGGGGGGAAGAGAGTGGAATGGGGGGGGAGAGAGTGGAATGGGGGGGAGAGAGAGTGGAATGGGGGGGGAGAGAGTGGAATGGGGGGGGGAAGAGAGTGGAATGGGGGGGGAAGAGAGTGGAATGGGGGGGGAAGAGATGGGAATGGGGGGAAGAGATGGGAATGGGGGGAAGAGATGGGAATGGGGGGAAGAGATGGGAATGGGGGGAAGAGATGGGAATGGGGGGGAAGAGATGGGAATGGGGGAAGAGATGGGAATGGGGGAAGAGATGGGAATGGGGGAAGAGATGGGAATGGGGGGGGAGAGATGGGAATGGGGAGGGAGAGATGGGAATGGGGAGGGAGAGATGGGAATGGGGAGGGAGAGATGGGAATGGGGGGGGAGAGATGGCAATGGGGGAGAGAGCTGGGAATGGGGGGGAGAGATGGGAATGGGGGGAGAGATGGGAATGGGGGGGAGAGATGGGAATGGGGGGGAGAGATGGGAAAGGGGGGGAGAGATGGGAAAGGGGGGGAGAGATGGGAAAGGGGGGGAGAGATGGGAATGGGGGGAGAGATGGGAATGGGGGGGAGAGATGGGAATGGGGGGGAGAGATGGGAATGGGGGGGAGAGATGGGAATGGGGGGGAGTGATGGGAATGGGGGGGAGTGATGGGAATGGGGGGGAGAGATGGGAATGGGGGGGAGAGATGGGAATGGGGGGAGAGATGGGAATGGGGGGGAGAGATGGGAATGGGGGGGAGAGATGGGAATGGGGGGGAGAGATGGGAATGGGGGGGAAGAGATGGGAATGGGGGGGAAGAGATGGGAATGGGGGGGGAGAGATGGGAATGGGGGGGAGAGATGGGAATGGGGGGGAGAGATGGGAATGGGGGGGAGAGATGGGAATGGGGGGGAGAGATGGGAATGGGGGGGAGAGATGGGAATGGGGGGGAGAGATGGGAATGGGGGGGAGAGATGGGAATGGGGGGGAGAGATGGGAATGGGGGGGAGAGATGGGAATGGGGGGAGAGATGGGAATGGGGGGGGAAGAGATGGGAATGGGGGGGGAGAGATGGGAACGGGGGGGAGAGAGTGGAATGGGGGGGGGAGAGAGTGGAGGGGGGGGAGAGAGTGGAATGGGGGGGGAAGAGAGTGGAATGGGGGGGGAAGAGAGTGGAATGGGGGGGGAGAGTGGAATGGGGGGGAGAGAGAGTGGAATGGGGGGGAGAGAGAGTGGAATGGGGGGGAGAGAGAGTGGAATGGGGGGGGAGAGAGAGTGGAATGGGGGGGGAGAGAGTGGAATGGGGGGGGAAGAGAGTGGAATGGGGGGGGGGGGGAAGAGAGTGGAATGGGGGGGGGAAGAGAGTGGAATGGGGGGGGGAAGAGAGTGGAATGGGGGGGGGAAGATGGTGGAATGGGGGGGGAAGAGAGTGGAATGGGGGGGAGAGAGTGGAATGGGGGGGAGAGAGTGGAATGGGGGGGAGGGAGTGGAATGGGGGGGAGAGAGTGGAATGGGGGGGAAGAGAGTGGAATGGGGGGGAGAGAGTGGAATGGGGGGGAGAGAGTGGAATGGGGGGGAGAGAGTGGAATGGGGGGGAGAGAGTGGAATGGGGGGGAGAGAGTGGAATGGGGGGGAGAGAGTGGAATGGGGGGGAGAGAGTGGAATGGGGGGGAGAGAGTGGAATGGGGGGGAGAGAGGAGAATGGGGGGGAGAGAGGAGAATGGGGGGGAGAGAGGAGAATGGGGGGGAGAGAGGAGAATGGGGGGGAGAGAGGGGAATGGGGGGAGAGAGGGGAATGGGGGGGAGAGAGGGGAATGGGGGGGAGAGAGGGGAATGGGGGGGAGAGAGGGGAATGGGGGGGATAGGGGGGAATAGGGGGCTTAGGGGGGAATAGGAGGCTAAGGGGGGAGTGGGGGGGGGGAACAAGGGAGTGGGGGGGGGCGGAGAGGGGAGATTAATTAATATCACTCGCACTAATTCTGAGATTCCACATCAGGAGGAAGCTGCACTCTCAGGGTGTGCTGATTGGAGATAGGGCTACAAGATTGTAGATCCAATTCTCCAACTCTGCCAGTGCTGCTCCCCACTGAGATCACAGAATTAACTCTTATAAGACTGGTCCATCTATCAATGTTTTGAAATAGCTAAAATTTTACAAAAGCAATTATACAGCGATTCCTACCTTCTAAATATTTGAACTTTGGTACATCATCAAATCTAAGACACCGGCCTGAAACAGCCTTAAGTAATTATACTTCTGTATCTTAAGTCAGAGAAATAACAGTTTACAAAAAAATTCCATTCTATCATCTCTATTATCCATGTATTCTTTAAAGAAATAGCATATATAAAGCTCCCCCCTTCCTATTTGTCTTCGCTTCTCCTCTGAAGGCAGCAATACACGGTTAGAAATTTTGATTCTGCCATTGACAGCTTCTCGGGTTCAACATCCATGTTCCTTACATTCAGGAGTTGATGCACACTGCCCAATTTCTACTTATATAAGCGTGTCACCCAGGTGATCGAACAAAATTTCCCCCTTTACTTATGAGCTGGATACTGTAAACTCACGCACCCTCATATACACATCTCCATTTTTATCAAAAACAGAACTGATGAACACTGGCAAGATAAGATTGATAAACTAAAAGGATGGCTTATTAAGAATCTCATTAGTGAATGCTGGTGGCATTATAATTTGAGTTTGATGCTGCTCTGACCTGTTTTCCATATTTTTCGAGAGGGATCATTCCACAGCAATCAGAAGCTGGCATCTTGGCTGTTTTTCCTCTTTTCACTGCTGTGGCTATGCTGTGGAATTACGTCAGGATATTTTAACCCAGGACAAAATTCAACTAACAAGTTAGGTTTGACAAATTCAATAGAATTTTTTGAAAAGCTGGCTGGCTGACTACATAAAGGGAATGCAATAAATGTAATGGATATGGATTTTCAGAAAGCCTTCAATAAGGTACCTCATAAAAAACTTGTTAAAAAAAAAGTGTATGGTAGAAGAAATGGAGAAGTGTGGAAAGCTGGTTGATAGACAAGAACGATGAGTTAGAATAAATGGGTACTGCTCAGATTGAAGTGATGTACCCTAGGGTTAGTGTTCGGTCTACTTTTATTCTCAATATATTTAGATGATTTGGATTTGGGTTAAGGAAACACAATCTTGAATTTCACTGATAATGCAAAAATAGTAAGTTTGGCAACAAGTAAGGAGGATTGTAAAAGAGGTGAGGAAACATGGACAGATTAGCAGAAAGGGCAGACTAGTGGAAGATGCAATTTAACTTCTAAACTGCTTTTCATAACTTCAGGACATCCCAAAGTCTGAGCTAATGAAATACTTTTGTAGTTGAGTGTAGGGAAATGTAACAGCCAATTTATGCACAGCAAGGTTCCACAAACAGCAATCAGATGAATGGTCAAATAATTTGTTTTATTAGTATTGGCTGAGGAATAAATGTCGGCCAGTATACTGAAAGATCTGCTCTCCTCTTCTTTGAATACTGTCATGGAATGTTTACCATCCACCTAGAAGGTAAGGTAGGGCCTCGGTTTAAGATTTCATCCGAATGAAGGCACCTTTGACAGTGCGGCCCTCCCTTAGAACTGCATTGGTAAGTCTAGATTATGTGCTCATGTCTCTGAAGTGGGAATTGAATCCATAACTTTCTAATTCAGAGACGATAGTATTACCACTGAGCCAAGGCTGGCAAAATGTGGAAGAACAGAAAGACTAATTAACACTAACAACTGGCATTTATATAATGCCTTTAACACAGGAAAACATCCCAAACTGCTTCAAGGAGCAACTATCAGACCAAGGTCTGACACTGAGCCACATAAGGAGATATTAGGGCAGATGATAACAAACCTGCACAGAGAGATAGATTTAAACTGGCACCTCAAAAGGAGGAGAGATAGGTAGAGAATTAGAGAGTTTTAGAGGGGGAATTCCAGAGCTTAGGGCCAGGCTGCTGAAAGCAATTAAAATCGGGGATGCATAAGAAGCCAAAATTGGAAGAGCATAATGATCTAAAAGGCTTGTAGGGCTGGAGGCAGCTGCAGAGGCAGGTATGGATAAAGCTATGGAGGCATTTGAAATCAAGCATGAGAATACTAAAATTGAGGCTTCGCCAGATCAAGAGCCAGTATAGGTCAGCAAGCACAATGGTGATGGGTGAACAGGACTTGACGTGAGTTAGGATACAGGCAGCAGAGTTTTGGTTGAGCTCAAATTTATGTCGGGTTGAATTGGGAGGACAGCCAGGAAAGCAAAAGAATAGTGAAGTCTAGAAGTAACAAAGGCATAGATGAGGGTTTCAGCAGCAAATGAGCTGAGGGAGGGGCAGAGTAGGGCAACATTACAGAGCTGGAGGCAGTCTTGGTGATGGAGTGGATGTGTGATCAGCAGTTCAACTTGGTGTCAAATACAACAAGGAGGTTGTGAATGGCCTGGTTGAGCCAAGGAGAGGGATGAAGTTGATGGCTAGGGAATGGAATTTGTGGCCAGAACCGAAGACAATGGATTTAGTCTTCCCAATGTTTAGCTGGAGAAAATCATTCCTCATCCATAAAAAGTGAAACAGCACTTTGGGTTTTATAAATAGGGGTACAGAGTACAAGAGTAAAGAAGCAATAATAAATTTATACAAAATAAACTCCGATATTGAAGTGGGTGGAATTTGGTTTCACATCAGAGTAGGCCATCTTCATCAAGCCTACTATTGTGCATGGTATTGAACTTTATAGCAGCAAGAGATGGGTTTTCTCAGCTAGACAGGGTTAAAACATTTACACAAAAGCAAAATACTGCATATGTTGGAAATCTGAAATAAAAACAGAAAATGTTAGAAATGCTCAGCAGGTCAGGCAGCATCCTTCTGAGAAACGGAGTTAACATTTCAGGTTGAAAAGTTAGATATGTAATAGGTTTTAAATAAGTGTAATGGGGAGACAGGAAAAAGAACAAGAGGGAAGGTCTGTGATAGGGTGGAAGACATGAGAGATAAAATGATAAAAGAGTTGGTGGTGCAGGGCCAAAGGGAGTGGCAATGGGACAAGTAAAGAAACAAAAGATGTGTCCAGAGTGGTGAATGACAGAATGATGAACTGTCATCAGAAAGAAAAGAGAGATAAACAAAATACCGAAACATGCAAAGAAAAGGGAAACAAAATGAAAACAGAGATTACGGTCTGAAATTGTTGAACTCAATGTTGAGTCTGGAAGGCTGTAAAATGTCTAATCGGAAGATGAGGTGCTGTTCCTCAAGCTTACGCTGAGCTTCATTGGAAAACTGCAGTAGGCAGAGGACAGAGAGATTGGCATGAGAGCAAGGTGGAAAATTAAAATGACGTGACCAGAAGCTCAGGGTCATTCCTGCAGACTCAATGAAGGTGCTCTGCAATGCAGTCACCCAACCAGTGTTTGATCTCCCCAATATAGAGCAGTCCGCATTGTGAGCAGCGAATAGTATACTAATTCGAAAGAAGTACTCATAAATCACTGTTTCACCGGGAAGGAGTGTTTAGAGCCTTAGATGGTGAGGAGAGAGGAGGTAAAAGGGCAGGTGTTGCATCTCCTGTACTTGCATGGAAAGGTGCAGTAGGAAGGGGAGGGGGCATTGGGGGTGATTGAGGAGTGGACCAGGGTGCCATGGAGAGAACGGTCCCCTGGGAATGCTGGGAGGGAAAGATGTGTTTGATGATGGCATCACGCTGGAGGCGGCAGAAATGGTGGAGAATGATCTGTTGAATACGGACGCTGTTGGGGAAGATGAGGACAAAGGGAACCCAGCTGTGGCTATGGGCAACTGTGTCTGGCTTTAACTTATTCCATAAGGATTCCAGCTGAAATTTCACGCTTGATGTTTCGGATCCACCCATGATTATTACCTCAGAGTAAAGGCACCCCTAGGTAGCAACGATTACAACATGATTGAATTTCGCATTCAGTTTGAGAGTAAGAGTGGATCTACTACTAGTGTTTTAAAAAATAAGGGTAATTATGAAGGGTTGAAGACAGAGCTGGCTAAAGTAAACTGGTCAGCAGAGATGCAGTGACAGACATTTAAGGAGACATTTAATAACACTCAGCAAAGATACATTCCAGTGAGAAAGACAGACTCTGGGGGAAGGATGCACCATCCGTGGCTAAGTAAATTAAAGATAGTATCAAATAGAAAGAAAAAGGGTACTAATCAGTGAAGAGTAGTAGCAGGTTAGAAGATTGGACAGAATATAAAAAACAGCAAAGAACGACTAAAAGAATAATGAGAGAGAAATTAGAATACAAGAGAAAGCTAGCTAAAAATATAAAAACGGATAGTAAGAGTTTCTGCAGGTATTTAAAAAGGAAAAGAGTAAATGAAGTGAGTGTTGGTCCTCTAGAGAGTGTGTCTGGGGAGTGAATAATGGAAAATAAGGAAATGGCAGAGGAATCGATTAGATTTTTTGCATTGGAGAGGATACAAATAACATCCCAGAAATAACTGTGATTCAAGAGTTGAAAGTGAAGGAGGAACTTAAAACAATTACCATTATCATGGAAAGGTACTGAGAAAACTATTAGAACTAAAAGCTGACAAGTCCCCAGGTCCTGATGGACTTCATCCTAGGGTTTTAAAAGAAGTGGCTGCTGAGAAAGTGGATGCATTGGTTTTAATTTTCAAAAATTCCCCAGATTCTGGGAAGGTTCCATCAGATTGGAAAATAGCAAATGTAACTCCACTATTCTTAAGATTAAAAATGGCAGGAGATCTCAGACCCGTGTTATGTTCCTCTTGCTCAATGTGGGAGCTCAGGGACACGGCTGATGTCCCTGACTCCTTCACGTGCAGGAAGTGTGTCCAGCTGCAGCTCTTGTTAGACTGCATGACGGCTCTGGAGCTGCGGGTGGACTCACTTTGGAGCATCCGCGATGCTGAGGAGGTCGTGGATAGCACATTTAGTGAATTGGTCACACCGCAGATTAGGATTGCTGAGGGAGAAAGGGAACGGGTGACCAAAAGGCAGAGAAAGAGCAGGAAGGCAGCGCAGGTGTCCCCTGCGGTCATCTCCCTCCACAACAGGTATACCGTTTTGGATACTGTTGAGGGAGATGGCTCACCAGGGGAAGGCAGCAGTAGCCAGGTTCATGGCACCATGGCTGGCTCTGCTGTTGGGAAGGGCGGGAAAAAGAGTGGAAGGGCTATAGTCATAGGGGATTCGATTGTAAGGGGAGTAGATAGGCGGTTCTGTGGTCAAAAATGAGACTCCCGAATGGTATGTTGCCTCCCAGGTGCACGGGTCAGGGATGTCTCAGATCGGCTGCAGAACATTCTGAAAGGGGAGGGTGAACAGCCAGTTGTCGTTGTGCACATAGGCACCAATGATATAGGTAGAAAACGGGATGAGGTCCGACAAGCAGAATTTAGGGAGTTAGGAGCCAAGTTAAAAAGTAGGACCTCAGAGGTAGTAATCTCAGGATTGCTACCAGTGCCACGTGCTAGTCAGAGTAGAAATGAAAGAATAGTCAGGATGAATGCGTGGCTTGAGAGATGGTGCAGGAGGGAGGGGTTCAGATTTTTGGGACATTGGGACCGGTTCTGGGGGAGGTGGGACTATTACAAATTGGACGGTCTACACCTGGGCCGGACTGGAACCAATGTCCTTGGGGGTGCTTTTGCTAATGCTGTTGGGGAGGGTTTAAACTAATGTGGCAGGTGGATGGGAACCAAATGAGGAGGTCAGTGGACAGTAAGGAGGTAGTAACTAAAGCCTGTAAGGAACTAGATAATGAAGACCTTGCTCTCACACTGACTTTTTTTTTGAATTTCCAAAATATACTTTATTCATAAAAATCTGTAAAAAAATACATTACAAAACAGTTCAAAACAGCACCAAGTCAACAATACAAAGAGTGCAAAGGAGATCAGTTTCCTTCAATACAGGAGTGAGTTGCCTCACAACCCTTCCATTTCATTTTACATGCCATGTACATTTTGCAGCAAACCCATATTTGCTGGATACAGCTCGAGGGGTTTTCCATGGATCTTGCCACTCAGTTCACCTTGGTGGGAGGACCTTACACAGTGGTCTTTCCCCATTGAGCCTTTGCCATGGCTGCCCCAAGCTTTAGTGCGTCCCTCAGCACTTAGTCCTGGATCTTGGAATGTGCCAGTCTGCAACTCTCGGTCATGGACAACTCTTTGCGCTGGAAGATCAGCAAGTTTCCAGCAGATCAAAGAGCGTCTTTCACTGAATTGATAGTCCTCCAGCAGCAGTTGATGTCTATCTCGGTGTGCGTCCCTGGGAACAGCCCGTAGAGCACAGACTCCTGTGTTACAGAGATGCTTGGGATGAACCTTGACAAAAACCACTGCATCTCTTTCCACACCTGCTTTGCAAAGACACATTCCAGAAGGAGGTGGGCAACCACCTCTTCCAGCTCGAGGGCATTGTGTGGAGGGGGTAAGACTCCGGGCATGTAGGAAGGATCTGACGGGGAGGGCTCTTCTCACCACCAGCCAAGCTACGTCTTGGTGCTTGTTTGAAGTTCTGGTGATGAAACATTCTGCCATATGACTTTGGCAGTCTGCTCGGGGAACCGTCCAACAGGATCCACCATCTCCGTTTCCCATCGGGCCTTGAGGACATTCCGTGCAGACCACTGCCTGATGGATTGGTGGTCAAAGGTGCTTTTCCGCAGAAACTTTTCCACGAGCGATAGGTGGTATGGCACGGAACAACTGGATGGAGTGTTCCACGGCAATGTGGCCAGGCCCATCCTTCGCAACACTGGGGACAGATAGAACCTCAGCACGTAATGACACTTGCTGTTGGTGGGGGGGGGGAGGGGGGGTTTAAACTAATTTGGCAGGGGGATGGGATACAGAGTGGAGGTACAGTAGGGGGTGAGGCACAGCCAAATACAGAAGAGAAACTGAGTCAGTCTGGAAGACAGAGCAAATATAGACCTGTTAAGGCACAAGTGAAAAATGCAAGGCTGGATTGCATATACTTTAATGCAAGGAGTCTTACTAATAAGGCAGATGAATTGAGGGCATTGATTAGCACATGGGATTATGATATTATTGCTATCACAGAGACATGGCTGAGGGAGGGGCAGGACTGGCAACTCAATATTCCAGGGTATAGAATCTTCAGGCGCGATAGGGGAGGGGATAAAAGAGGTGGTGGTATTGCACTGTTGATCAAGGAGTCAATTACTGCAGTAAGGAGGGATGACATCTTAGAAGGTTCCTCAAATGAGGCCATTTGGGTAGAACTTAAGAACAAAAGGGGGGCAATCACTTGGCTGGGCGTGTACTACAGGCCTCCAAACAGTCAGGGATAGAGGAAAAGATATGTCGGCAAATTTCAGAGAGGTGCAAAAATAATAGGGTAATAATAGTAGGGGATTTCAACTTACCTAATATCAAGTGGGATAGTCTTAGTGCAAAAGGCTTAAAGGGGGAGGAATTCTTAAAATGCATACAGGAGAGCTTTTTGAGCCAGTACGTAGCAAGTCCTACAAGACAAGGGGCAGTACTGGACCTAATCCTAGGGAATGAAACTGGACAAGTGGTAGAAGTATCAGTGGGAGAGCATTTTGGGGAGTGACCATAACTCTGTAAGAGTTAAGGTAGTTATGGAAAAGGACAAAAATTGGCCAGAAATAAAGGTACTGAATTGGGGGGAGGCCGATTTCAATTTGATAAAACAGGATCTGGCCAAAGTGGACTGGGAGTAGCTACTTGTAGGAAAGTCTACATCAGGCCAGTGGGAGGCAAAGAGGAAATAGTGAGAGTTCAGAGCCAACATGTACCCATTAGGGTGAAGGGTAGGACCAACAAGTCCAGGAAACCCTGGATGTCAAGGGATATAGAGTATTGGATCAGGAAAAGGAGGTTTATGGCAGATTCAGAGCGCTGAAAACAGCGGAGGCTTTAAAGGAGTATAGGAAGTGTAGGGGGTACTTTAAAAAGTAATTAGGAGAGCGAAGAGGGCACATGAAAAAACATTGGTGGTAAATAAAAAGGAAAATCCTAAGATGTTTTATAAGTATATTAAGGGCAAGAGGATAACCAGGGAAAGAGTAGGGTCCATTAGGGACCA